>NC_073396.1:8534462-8766962 GCF_028641065.1 Leucoraja erinaceus
ACCAGGCACACTGTTTTGATGCAAAGATTTATAATCTCCACTTACTTTTGAGTTCTCCTTGTACCTGTTGTATTGTTTCTTGAATCTTTGCAAGGTATAATGGAACAACATGGAGCAGCAGTTGTCTCAATCTGCTCAGCTTCCACATCTGGCGAACTGATCTTCCACCATTCTTGACAAGGTCTGCTGTTTTCTGAGAGAGTTTTAACATCCAACCACACGTTTCATACAGGAGGTCAGCATTCTGAAACTGTGCAAAATAAAATCCCACCTCAGCGTCTATATGCATGGAAGTGGTCACAGGAGCGAAAGCCATTCGGCCCTCGAGTCTACTCCTTCCACCATGGTTCTTGCACAAAACAGTACAGTGGAACCTAATTTTAGGTACCGTAATCCATTCTATTCTAGTTTTTATGTTATGAGAGAGTTGGTAGCAGTAGAAAAAAACGTGAAGTGTGTTAAAAAAATAAAACAGGAGGTCAGCATCCTGGAAAGTGTGCAAGAAATTAAAAAGAATTTTTCAAATCTGTATTCGGAGCGATCTATATGCATGGAAGTGATCATTTTTCATAAGTATTTTTCCAAAATTTAAGTATCAATTTCTTTACCCAATTAACATCATAAGTCACAGGAGCAGAATTAGGCCTTTCGGCCCATCGAGTCTATTTCCGCCATTCAATCAGTTGGGTTGATCTATCAATTTCTTTCCAGCTTACCCATTCTCCTGCCTTCCCTATTATTCCAAATATAAATTCCGTTTTGGGTTCTATTCTTTTGAAAAGCCCTTCCAAAATTTATTCAACTTGTACCCTACAAATGAATGTGTTATATTATTTTTATGTGTTATATTGATCTATCTTTCCAGCTTCACCTCATTCTCCTGCCTTCCCGCCAAAACCTTTGACACCCTTAAGGACCTGTCCCACCTGGTGATTTTTTCGGCGACTGCCGCCGTCATATCAGTGTCGCCAAAATTTTTTGAACATTTCAAAATCTAGCGGCGACAAAAAAAATGTTGTGACACAAAAATGTTGTGACCCCGTAAATATGTCATCATGCCATGTCACGGCCCAAATTTTTTGGTGACCTGATACGTCAGTAAATTATGCCAACAATCGCCGAAAAAAATCGCCAAGCGGGACAGGCCCTTTACTAATCAAGAACCTGTTAAATCTCCACTTAAAAAATACCCAATGACTTGGCCTCCACTGCTGTCTGCGGCAATGAATTCCACCCGCTGACTAAAGAAATTCCTCCTCATCTCCTTTCTAAAGGTTCATCCTTTTATTCTGACGCTGTGCCCTCTGGTCCTCGACCCTCCCACTGGTAGAAACTCCCTCTCCGCATCCACTCTAGCCAGGCCTTTAACTATTCAGTAAGTTTCAATAAGGTCCCTCCTCATTTTTCTAAACTTGAGTACTCGAAACCCTCTAAAAGTGAGCACCGGCCCAGTGCTGTTAAACGCTCATGTCCATGTGGATATGCTTTAGATCATAGCTGCGCTGCATACCACTCATAGAATCACACAGCATGGAAACACACCCCTGGCTTAACTCGTCTAGGCCGACCAAGATGCCCCATTTCAGTCAGTCACAGTTACCCCCCCAAAGCAGATGTCACCGACTCTTGTGATTTTCATAATTAATCCATTGAGTTCAGTTTAATGTAGTTTAGAGATACAGCTTGGATACAGACCCTCGGCCCACAGAGTCCATGCCAAACAACATTAGTTCTATCCATTTAAGGGGCTTTCAGATGGGCACATGGATATGCGGGGAATGAAGGGGTATGCATCACATACAGGCAGAGAAGATTAGTTTAGTTTGACATCATGTTCAGCGTGGATATTGTGAGCTGTAGAGCCTGTCCTGTGGCTGTACTGTTAGAGATTCTAATTCTTAATTTTGAGTGTTGGATTTTCATTAACCAAAGACCTAAAGGAATATAGTGTCATGGATTCATACAGTGTGTAAACAGGCCTTTTTGCCCAACTTCCCCATGCCGACCAACATGCTCCATCTACACTAGCCCCAGCTGTTATCAGGCAACTGAACCATTCTACCGCAATGAGCGAGCAGTCCTGAACTATTATCGACCCAATCGGACTATCTTTGATCGGACTTCATTGGCTTTACCTTGCACTAAACATCATTCCCTTTATCATGTATCTGTGGGGTGGAAGATTGCAACCTTCACGTGGTCCGCCCTGTTTCGACTAATGTAATCAACTAGACGTGCACAAACAGAAGATCAAATAGAACAAGTTGTCCTACAACTTTAAGCTGTGCACGCCACACGAAAGAAGAAGATGTATCTGTACACTTTGAATGGCGCGATTGTAATTGTGTATTGTCTTTCTGCTGTCTGGATAGCACGCAACATAACCTTTTCACCGTACCTCGGCACACGTGACAATAAACTAAAACTGAAACCTGCCTGCGTTTGGCACATATCCCTCTAAACCTGTTCTATTCATGTACCTATCTAAATGTTTCTTAAATGCTGCAAATGTGGAAAAGGTATAATGCTTATAGTTCAGGCATGATCCCACTGAACATAGTCTAACTCCATACCCTAGAGATTCTAATTTTTTGCAAGATTAATGAAATAAAAATGGCAAATTCTGTGACTGATGTCACGATACTCACGTTTTTCCTGAACTTCCAAACGAATAGGTCAAATTCTTTGAGCTTCTTCAGCAAATGGTTCTTAAATTGGAAAACAATTTCAGAAAGTTTGGTCTGAAAGTACAAAGGGGAAAGAAATTAGGTTCAAGGTGAAGGAAAGAGAAGATCTCTGTAGTACGTGGTGTGCAGGAAGGAACTGCAGATGCTGGTTTAAACCGAATATAGACACAAAAAGCCAGAGTAACTCAATGGGACAGGCAGCGTCTCCGGAGAGAAGGAATGGTTGACGTTTCGGGTCGAGACCCTTCAAGACGTCACCCATTCCCTCTCCAGAGATGCCGCCTGTCCCGCTGAGTTAAACCCCTGTCCCACAGTACGAGTTCATTCCAAGAGTTCTCCCGAGTTTGCTCTGATTCGAACTCGGAGATTTACGGTAATGGCCACTCGTCGGTACTTGGGGCTCTCGTGGACATTTTTCATCATGTTGAAAAATCTTCACGAGTCGTCCCGTGCTTACCTGCCGTTAGCGAGTCTTCCCGAGTACCTGCCGTTAGCGCTAAGAGACGTCCCTGAGCTCCGACGTACCCGCTACGTTCATTCTCCGTGCTTACCACGAGCTTGATTTTTTTTTAAACTCGGGAGAGCTCTTGGAATGAACTCGTACCGTGGGACAGGGCTATTACTCCAGCGTTTTGTGTCTATCTGTAGTACTTGAAATCCTTATTTTCAATGCAAATCAACGTGTCCAAAAAAAATGACTGCACAGTAAACTGATATAACAGAGGATTAGGAGCTCAGTTCCCTGCAGTTACCTCTGTCCTGGTAATGAGGTGTGGGCAGCCCTGGGCTGTTACTCTGAGGACACTCTGTATGCTTTTGTTGACCACTGCGAACGAAAGGTGCCCCAGTTTTCCTTTCCTCATCTGGTTCAGAGTGCGGTACAATTCCACTTTGGCAATTCCATCTTCTTTGGAGCAAAACGACAATTCTGCTCCCTCTTCATCCGATGTACCTTTGACACAGACACTCAGTTAACCATTGAGTTCATTTGTTTTAAGAGCAGAATTAGGCCACTCGGCCCATCAAGTCTACTCCGCCATTCAATCATGGCTGATCTATCTTTCCTTCAGACTGAAGAAGGGTCCCGACCCGAAACACCACCCATCCTTTTTCTCCAGAGATGTTGCCTGACCCGCTGAGTTACTCCAGCACATTGCATCTATCAACACTTAGTTTAGTTTAGTTTAATTTAGTTTAGAGAAACCGAATGAAAACAGGCCCTTTGGCTCATCGAATCCATGCCAACCACCGTCCACACTAGTTCTATGTTATCCATCTTTCTCACCCACTCACTACTCAATAGGGGCAATTTACAGAGGCCAATTAACCTACGAACTCAAATGGTCATTGGGATGAGGGAGGAATCGGAGGACCCGGAGCAAGCCCGTGTGGACACAGTGTTCTGCGTACAACGTAAAAGCAGAACTTTTCAATCCAAAGTCAGGATCGAACCCGGGTCCCTCTGGTGCCGTGAGGTCACAGTGTTGCCAGGTACAACGCTCTGTCTCCGTAATAAACACTTGGGCAGATACATTGACAGCAAAAGTGAAGAGGAATATGGGGCAAACACTGGGACTAGCTTAGGTGGGCATCTTGGATGAGTTGCGTCAAAGGACCTGTTTCCGTGCTGTGTGGCTCTAAGCTCATGTTGGAACCATCTCCACCTCCTTTGGATCCATTTTGTTCCTCTGCATCCTTCATGACCTCCCATTCACTACTGCCATGCACTGACATCACGTTACTGAACGACGTTTGTTCTCCTCTCCATTGACTTTGGTCCCACCACCCACACAACCTCCTGATTGCCAGCCAACACACACATAATCCGCACCACTACGAGTCCGGGCCGCCTTTGCAGTGAATTGGCAGGCAGGCAGGCAATGCCTATTCCACTGGTGCCTGCTGGATTAAACTGGTGAAGGGCCTGTCCCACTTACGCAACTTTTTCGGCGACTGCCGGCACGCGTCATAGGTCGCCGAAAAATTTCAACATGTTAAAAATTCAGCAGCAACCAGAAAGAAGTGACGACTCTTTGGGTGACTGAGGAGACTCCGCACGACCATACTGCCGACATGCCGCGGGGTGAAGTCTGTATGGTCGTGAGTAGTCGCCCAAAGAGTCGTACCTTGTTCTGGTCGCCGCTGGATTTTCAGCGACCCACACCATCCTGGCCACACACTCATTTCACCTCTGCCATCGGGAAGAAGGTACAGGAGCCTGAAATCTGTAACATCCAAGTTCAGGAACAGCTTCTTCCCCACAGCCATCTGGCTATTAAATACGACATCAAATAGGCTCTGAACAATAACAGTATTATTATTATTGCACTTTATCTGTTTATTTATTGTGTATATATGGTCTATAGTCACACTGAACTTTTATCTTCTGTTTTGTATTATGTTTACATATTCTGTTGTGCTGCAGCAAGCAAGAATTCCATTGTCCCATCCAGGACACACGACTATAAAAGTCTCTCGACTCTTCAGTTGGTGAGCCTTCCTTACCCCGAGTGTATCCAGTGTAGTACTGCTGACAACCCATCTTGTGCACGGCAACTAGTTTAATTTTGTCACTCTGATCGACTACTCCTTCCAGTGCTGCTCTGCTGTTGAGGAGGGAGGCAGTGTAAGTGCCCAACAGGGCGAGATGACTGGATTCAGAAGTCTTCCACTGTGGGAGAAGCAGAAAGCAATATCTCATGCGTGGGAAAGAATTGCAGATGCTGGAATAAAATCGAAGGTAGACACAAAATGCTGGAGTAACTCAACGGGTGAGGCAGCATGTATGGAGAGAAGGAATGGGTGCTGTTTCGGGTCGAGACCCTTGTTCTGACAGAGGTTGTGGGGGGGGGGGGGGGGGGTGGAGTCTGAAGAAGGGTCTCGACCCGAAACGTCACCCATTCCTTCTCTCCATAGATGCCGCCTCACCCGCTGAGTTACTCCAACATTAAGTGCCTACAAGCAATATTTCAAGTTGTTGAGCTATTCATTTGTGAATCAGATGTACAACCAATGTCATTGCACATTGTCAGATTTGTTTAAATCCTGATGGCTTGGTGTACTATCATATTTTAATTCACTGTCATTTTGGACATTCTAAATACGATGACACTGTTTACTATTTGAAGAAAAAAAATTATAATAAAATAGCGCAGTGGTTTTTTTAATTGAATGGAATTGGAAGATACAGAATGGAAACTAACCTTCTGCCCACCGAGTCCATGCTGAGTCAAGATCATCCCGTCAACGGAGGGTTCGAGGCCCCCGACCACGGGAGAGCAAAGGGAAGAGATCGAATTTTATTTCACCTTCCATCACAGTGAGGAATGTGGAGGAGTCACTGTGATGGATGTTTATGTTCCAATGTGCTTTGTGTGTTCCATTGCTTTTTGTTTGTGTGACTGACTTGGCAAATGAAATTCCTCGTATGTTGTGAAACATACTTGGCTAATAAAGTATTATTGTCATTGTGTGATTGTGACCTCACCCGTTCATACTAGTTCTATGTTGTGCCACTTTCACATCCGCTCCCTATACACGAGGGGCAATGTACAGAGGAGAATTAACCTGCAAACCTTTGGGATGTGGGAGGAAAACCATACGGTCACGGGGAGAACGCGCAAACTCCACACAGACAGCACTTGAGGTCAGGATTGAACCCAGGTCTCTGGTGTCGTCTACCAGCTGCGCCACTGTTAACAGTTATAGAGTCATGGAGTCTTGCAGTGTGGAAACAGGTGTTTCGGCCCAAATTGCCCACACCAGCCAACATGTCTCATCTACACTAGTCCCACCTGCCTGCAATTGGCTTATAAGCCTGTCCATGATAGGACATGTCTAAATATTTCTTATCCGGCAGCTCGTTCAAGACACAATAGATGTGTTTTGTAACACAGAAAAAATGTCTCCACAACACTGTCTCTTCAAAGCCTCTGCGGCCACAATTACCTCCATTTCAAGAGAGTAGTTCTTCGAGTCAGACTGTCCGCCATTCCTCAGTGACAGACCCAGCACAGCATCATGTTTCTCATCACTGGAGAGACTGGCTCGGGTTTGGGATGACAAAACAACGTCCCCTCGATTTCGCAGGTGCCTTCCTGATAACTTGACGGACTGAAAAAAAAATATTTAAAGCCTTCATTACAGCTGTTATGTACGTTCTCCCCGTGACCTGCGTGAGCTTTCTCCAACATCTACGGTTTCCATCCACACTCCAAAGACGTACAGGTTTGTAGGTGAATTAGCTTGGTATAACATTAGCATAGTGCTAAGGTGCGGGGGATCACTGGTCGGTGCGGACTCGATGGGCTGAAGGGCCTGTTTCCGCGCTGTATCTCCAAACTAAACGCAACTAAACCAACCAGTACGCCTTATGTTTTTCTCCGTTTTTTTTACATTTTATCATCCTTTCAATTTCCCACTTCTAGTTTGAAAGGAAGGGTCTGGTCTCTAACGGACCCTTTCAATAAGTTGGATCTGAGTCTATAGATATGGCTCATAGAGCAGGCTTCCTCTCTGCGTCTTCCCAATCGCTGATGGAGCGGATTGATGGATTGTGGAAACTTGGCTGAATTTCCTTCCATTAATCCCACCTCGTCCCGGACACGAGTAGATCCATGGAACACAGAGTGCTGGAGTAACACAGCGGGGCAGGCAGCATCTCTGGAGGACATGGATAGGTGACGTTTCAGTTCGGGACCCTTCCTCTGATGTTAGGGTCCTGACCTGAAACGGTACCTGTCCATGTCTTCCAGAGATTTGTAGGAAGGAACTGCAGATGCTGGTTTAAACCAAAAAAAGACACAGAATGCTGGAGTAACTCAGCCTGAAGAAGGGTGTTGACCAGAAACGTCAACCCTTCCTTCTCGCCAGAGATGCTGCCTGTCCCGCAGAGGCACTCCAGCATTTTGTGTCTATCTTCGGTGCACGTCTTTCAGAGATGCTGTCTGACCCCCTGAGTTACTTCAGCACTTCGTGTTCGATGCAAGATTCTAGTATCTGGATCTATATTTGTAGAGGCTCTGGTTAAGATCGGACAGATCAACTCCTCGCGAGGATTGAACCAGATAATCTGCAGGGTCTATGATACAGACGGTCGCATCTTCACCAGTCTGGTCATAGTATCCTTTGATCCAAAGTTCACCGTTTTTACTCCAGATGGCAGATCGTACTTTGCCTGTTGCTGCCTCTCTGTTGTTGCTGCATCTGTTGGCGCAGAATTAGAAGAAAAGAGAAGAAAACGGAAAGAGAAGCAGCAATGACCAAAGCCCGACCTGCCATCTGGAATTATCTGTCCTGAATGCTGAAGAACTTTCAAAGCCAGGATTGGTCTCATAAGCCACCTGAGGCCCCATAAAAACAACGGAACGTAGACCATTATCCTTGACCTCCAGGGACAGCCATGACGAGTTTCCTTTGATCCCAAGTTCTCTGTTTTTACTTTGCATAATTGATTTCACAAAAATATTTAAATATCACCTACCCATAAGGGGAAATTTCTAAATTTTAACTCAAGGAGCATAATTAGGCCATTCGGCCCATCAAGTCAATTCCAAGTCCATTGAATCAAGGCTGATCTATCTTTCCATCTCATCCCCATTCTCCCGTCTTCTCCCCATAAAGTTTGATACCCTTACTAATCATGAACCTGCTAATCTCCACGTAAAAATACCCAATGACTTGGCCTCCACAGCCGTCTGTGGCAATGAATTCAACAGATTTGCCATCCTCTGACTAAAGAAATTCCTCCTCTTCTCCTCTCCAAAAGGAACATCCTTTTATTCTGAGTGGTTGATCTGAGAAGAATCTGATCAATTACCCTCTCGTAATGAATAAGGGTATCGCCCCAGCGCAGAGGGAGAAGAGGAGGGAAGAGACTGCAGACCTAAGACTTTTGCCTCCATCACAGTGAGGAGATGCTGGGTGGACTCACTGTGATGGATGTTAATATGTGTTTATTGTTGTTTTATTGTATTGTATTATATGTATGACTGCTGCAATTTCGTTCAGACTTCGGTCTGAATGACAATAAAAGGCTATCTATCTATCCATCTATCTAAAGTTCGATCAGATTGTATTGTTTTCTCAACACTTCACGGTTTAAATAAAAATAAATTGAGAATCTAAGCCAGTCAGTCCTTTGGAAAGAGGCTACATGATGATTAAAGATAAAGCATTCATTCTAAAAGCTAAAATTGAGGCAAAACAAGTCCTACATTTGACATGTTACAGAAGGCCACTTTCAGGTAATGGTTCAGCTGACTGCGGTAATCGGTTTGGATCCTACCAAGTATGTCCTGCCTGCCACAAGATGGCTGGAAAATATTTGAGAAGGTGGCAGCAATCCAGATGTTGTCCAATCTCATTGGTCTGTGATTCTGCAGAAAGAAAGAAAGGAAGAAAGCAAACAGATAACAATGTGCAGAAAGGAAATGTAGACGCTGGTTTAAATTGAAGCAGAATACAAAAGGCTCAGCGGGACAGGCAGCATCTCTGGAGAGAAGGAATGGGTGACGTTTCGGGTCAAGACTCTTCTTCAGACGGAGTAATCGCTCTCCGTCAATGATCCATACAACATCCTCCTCAGTTCAGTAAAAATCATTGTGGCGGAAGGGACTGTAAACGGGTCCTTTTCTGAATGGCAGGCAGTGACTAGTAGGTGTACCGCAAGGCTCAGTGCTGGGACTTCAGCTATTTATAATATATATTAATGATCTGCATGAGGGAATTGAATGCAACATCTCCAAGTTTGCGCATGACACGAAGCTGGGGGGGCAGTGTTAGCTGTGAGGAGGATTCAGGAGGCTGCAAGGTGACTTGGATAAAAAGGGTGAGTGGGCAAATGCATGGCAAAGGATTTATAATGTGGATAAATATGAGGTGATCCCCTTGTGGTGGCAAAAACATCGGAAAGTAGACATTATCTGATTAACCATAAACCATATAAAAATACAGCACGGAAACAGGCCATCTCGGCCCTACAAGTCCGTGCCGAACAAATTTTTTTCCCCTTAGTCCCACCTGCCTGCACTCATACCATAACCCTCCATTCCCTTCTCATCCATATGCCTATCCAATTTATTTTTAAATGATACCAACCAACCTGCCTCCACCACTTCCACTGGAAGCTCATTCCACACCGCTACCACTCTCTGAGTAAAGAAGTTCCCCCTCATATTACCTCTAAACTTCTGTCCCTTAATTCTGAAGTCATGTCCTCTTGTTTGAATCTTCCCTATTCTCAAAGGGAAAAGCTTGTCCACATCAACTCTGTCTATCCCTCTCATCATTTTAAAGACCTCTATCAGGTCCCCCCCTTAACCTTCTGCGCTCCAGAGAATAAAGACCTGACTTATTCAACCTATCTCTGTAACTTAGTTGTTGAAACCCAGGCAGCATTCTAGTAAATCTCCTCTGTACTCTCTCTATTTTGTTGACATCCTTCCTATAATTGGGCGACCAAAATTGTACACCATACTCCAGATTTTGTCTCACCAATGCCTTGTACATTTTAACAATACATCCCAGCTTCTATAATGCTCTGATTTATAAAGGCTAGCATACCAAAAGCTTTCTTTACCACCCTATCTATATGAGATTCCACCTTCAAGGAACTATGCACGGTTCTATGCACGGTCCTAATCGGCCACTGATTGGTGGCCGATTAGGAAAAGGGGAGATGCAACGAGACCTGGGTGTCATGGTACACCAGTCATTGAAAGTAGGCATGCAGGTGCAGCAGGCAGTGAAGAAAGCGAATGGTATGTTAGCATTCATAGCAAAAGGATTTGAGTATAGGAGCAGGGAGGTTCTACTGCAGTTGTACAGGGACTTGGTGAGCCCACGCCTGGAGTATTGCGTACAGTTTTGTTCTCCTAATCTGAGGAAAGACATTCTTGCCATAGAGGGAATACAGAGAAGGTTCACCAGACTGATTCCTAGGATGGCAGGACTTTCATATGAAGAAAGACTGGATAGACTCGGCTTGTACTCGCTAGAATTTAGAAGATTGGGGGGATCTTATAGAAACGTACAAAATTCTTAAGGGGTTGGATAGGCTAGATGCAGGAAGATTATTCCCGATGTTGGGGAAGTCCAGAACAAGGGGTCACAGCTTAAGGATAAGAAGGAAATCTTTTAGGACCGAGATGAGAAATTCATTTTTTACACAGAGAGTGGTGAATCTCTGGAATTATCTGCCACGGAAGGTAGTTGAGGCCAGTTCATTGGCTATATTTAAGAGGGAGTTAGATGTGGCCCTTGTGGCTAAAGGGATCAGAGGGTATGGGGAGATGGCAGGGATGGGATACTGAGTTGGATGATCAGCCATGATCATATCGAATGGCAGTGCAGGCTCGAAGGGCCGAATGGCCTACTCCAGCGCCTATTTTCTATGTTTCTATGTTTCTATGACTGTAGATGTTGGTTTACACTGAAGGTAGACACAAAATGCTGGAATAACTCAGTGGGACAGGCAACATCTCTGGAAAGATGGAATGGGTCTGAAGAAGGGTCTCGACCCGAAACGTCACCCATTCCTTCACTCCAGAGATGCTGCCTGTCCCGCTGAGTTACTCCAGCATTTTGTGTCTATCTTCAGTGTAAACCAGCATCTGCAGTCTCTTCCGACACAAAGATTGTTACTGAACTGTACACAAAAAAATAAACTTTACTGGCCCGCTTAATTACTCCAACATTGTGTGTCTATCTTCAATAAAAATCTTGCTACACATAGTGGCAGAATAGAGGCCTCAGTCATAATGGGGAACCAACAATGCAAACATTTGTAGGATAAATCAGCATTTAACATCATTACTGGAATACGCACCTGATACTCAAAGCTTTGGTTGATCTTTTTGTCATCCCAGTATAGCTCCAAACTTTCTATCAAAAGATTCCGAGTCTGTTTGGCAAATCCACAACTGTGCAAAGATTGTATGTTGAGGAAGGGCTGCAGCTGGACAAACACAGGGTTGTTGTATCAGTAACGCAGTTGTGTGCAGAATAAGCACATTTACTGTGATCAAAAGAAGCAACTGTTGTACGTTGATCCAACTTGCTGTCATTACCAGGTCAGTCAGAAAGCCCTGCTGGAAGATATTTCATGAGTTCCAGGAGCAGCATCGGCTTGATGGGCCAAATAAGTTCATAAGTGATAGGAGCAGAATCAGACCATTTGGATCATCAAGTCTACTCCGCCATTCAATCATGGCTGGTCTATCTTACCCCCTCGAACCCATGCTGCTGCCTTCTCCCTAAAACCCCTGACACCTGTACTAATCAAGAATCTATCTATCTCTGCCTTTAAAAATATCCACTGACTTAGCCTCCACAGCCTTCTGCGGCAAAGAATTCCACAGATTCACCACCCTCTGATGAAAGAAATATCTCCTCATTTCCTTCCTAAAAGAAAGTATTTTAATTCCGAGGCTGTGGTAGAGTCCCTCAGGTCTCAATTAAATATTTGGCCCAACTCATCCATGCCGACCAAGATTTCCCATTTAAGCTAATCCCATTTGCCCAAATGGTCCTTATCCCTCCAAATCTTTCCAATCCATGTTCAGGTTAAATATTGTTAGGTTTCTATTAAATCTCTCCCCCCCTCACCTTAAACCTATGTCCGCTGGTTCCCGATTCCCCCACTCCGGGTAAAAGACTGTGCGTTCACCCTATCTATTCCCCTCATGATCTTATACACCTATGAATAAATGTTCTGGCCTATATATTCCTGAAAGTAGTTGTCGACATAGTCTGCAGATGGACCGTAGAGAAAAAAAAAGTTTTTTGCACCATATTTTTCAAAGCTCATCCTGATTCTGCTAAGTATTGTTCTCGGATTGTTGTTATTGTAAATGAGGAGTACCTGGCCTGAAGAAAAGTCGAGACAAGTGTCCCACACCGTCAAATTGCTTTCCATTTTGTATTCCAGTGTAAATTTCAGATCGGTTGGACGGCCGCCATTCCAAGCAACACGAGCCTCGAGATTAAACAAATATTTATTAATGATTTCACCCACATTATCTTACAATGAGATTCAGCACAGCTAAAATTTAGCATCAATCTTCAGAGATATATGGCAGTGATTTGTGCTATCTATTAATCAGGTGGCATGGTGGCACAGCGGTAGAGTTCGAACCAGCCAGAGAGCCTGGTTCGATCCTGACTACGGGTGAAGTTTATGGAGGGGGTGCAGTTGAGATTTACCGCAGAATGTTGTCTGAATTGGAGGGTATTAGATACAGGGAGAGTTTGAACAATCTTGGCTTGTTTTCTCTGGAACGTCAGAGGTTGAGAGGAGACCTGATAGAACTATATAAAATTATGAGAGGCATAGATAGAGTAGATAGTCAGAACCTATTTCACAGGATAGAAATGTCAAAGACTAGAGGGCACAGCTTTAAGGTGAGAGGGTCAAATTGTAAAGGAGATGTGCAGGACAAGTTTTTTTTTTACACACTGGGAGTATTGGATGGATGGAACGCACTGCCAGGGTCAGTGGTGGAAGCAGATACGATAGTGGCATTTAAGAGACATTTAGATAGATGCATGGATATGCTGGGAAAGGAGGGATACATTTCACTTGCACTCAGAGGAGATTGGTTTAACCTGATATCATGTTCGGCACAGACATTGTGGGCCGAAGGGCTGATTTCTGTGCTGCACTGTTCTTTGTATAGGAAGGAACTACAGATGCTGGTTTACACTAAAGAACGACACACAATTCTGGGGTAACTGAGCAGGACAGGCAGCATCTCTGGATTGAAGAAATGGGTGACGTTTCAGGTCGGGTCAGAAGAAGGGTGTCGACCCAAAACGTCACCCACTCCTTTATATCCAGAAATGCTGCCTATACTGGCCTATGTTCTTATTTCCCCAACTATCATTTATTCCCATTGAAGATGTGAGTGCCATTTTCCCGTTGGTCCAGATGTCCGCAGAGTCGACCATGAGGTATGAAAAGGGCACTTGGGTCAAAAATACATTGCAACCAATAACTCCCTCCCTCTCCAGGTCACCATTCCAACCTTCTGGTTGTATTTCTGTCCCCTCCTTTCAGAAAGACACTTGAGATGAAACTTTTCCAAGGGGAACTTGAAGGGGTGTTGAAGTTTGGCTTCACTTTCCAGACGATCATCGTCCAATATGAGAGAAGCTTGAAGGACCACCTGCGTTCCAAACAAATTCATTTTAACGCCACAGTTGATAGAAGGAACATTTTACAACAGCAAAAATATTTTCAATTCCACTGCTATTGAGCAGTTCACACTTTGAATTTCAAAGCCAAGAGTGCATTTTCTAGCACAAATATTTAGCTGAAACCAGCACCAATTTCAGATTATCTCTACACTTATAAAACTCTGATCTTGGATGTGTATTTATTTGTTTGTGTGTTTGTGTGTAATCACATCTTCGCGAAAAACCACGCTGTAATGGTAAAATTTGTACATATTCCGGTAGAGATTTTTCCCGTGGAGTCCAAAATCGCCTGATATGAAATTTTCAGGCTTTGTTTTGCGTTATTACCGCAAATGTTCAAAAATCTGACCAAATTTTGAATTAAAAAACCACTGCCTTTCGCTGATGACGGCACAATTGGTCTGCAATGTGCCCCATTCTTCCACGCTCTGCGAGTGACGTCAACCCCCCGACCCCTTCCCCCCTCCACTCCCTGGTTATTCAAAAGTCTCGGCTGGCTCGCACGGCTCCTCTGCCCCTACCCGCTGCCTCTGTCCTCTGCCCCTGCCCTCTACTCTGTGCCCTCTGCCTGCCTCTGCCCTTGCTCTCTCAACCCCCCTCCCTCTCCCTCTCTAGCCATTGTCTGTGAGTTGGGGGCTATGCGTGAGTGGATAGGGCAGGGGATGGGGTAAAAGGAGCAAATGAATAATATTAATACAATATCAAGGGGGGTGGTTGACCAACAGGTCCCACTTGGTCTAGCAATATTCAAAACCGAGAAACTGGTTCCATACCCTTGTCCTCAAACTGTCTCCCATCAGATGTGGAGAGGATGTTTTTATTAGTGGGAGAGTCTACGACTAGAGGTCATAGCCTTAGAATTAAAGGAAGTTCTTTTAGGAAGGAGATGAGGAGAAATGTCTTTAATCAGAGGATGGTGAATCTGTGGGATTATGTGCCACCGAAGGCTGTAGAGGCCAAGTCAGTAAATATTTTGCAGGCAGTGATAGATACGATTGTTGATTAGTACGGGTGTCAGAGGTGACGGGGAGAAGGCAGGAGAATGGGGTGAGGAGAGGGAGATAGATCAGCCATGATTGATTGGTGGAGTAGACATGATGGGCTGAATGGCCTAATTCTACTCCTTTCACTTATTGCCTGAAGAGGTACAGAAGTTTGAAAACTCACACCTTCAGATTCACCTCCAGGATAGTTTCTTCCCACCAGGCAACGGAACCATCCCACCACCAACTAGGGAGCAGTCCTGACCAACCATCATCGTTTATTGTCACTTGTTCCCAGGTACAGTGCAGGCTTGTACAGAGAGTTAACTTCAGCTCTTAGGACTGACGGAATCAGACGATTTGGGGAGAAAACAGGAACGGATTTTGGATGATCAGCCACGATCGTATTGAATGGCGGTGCTGAATAGCCTACTCCTGCACCTATTTCCTATGTTTCTATGTTGAACTGTAAACAATAGTTGTTGAATCAAACTAACCTGATCCTTCTTGTCCCAGTTGATCACAATGTCATTCTGGTGACTGAGGAGTGAATGAGAAAGGTTCATGCGGACCTGGGACTGCCGAGGTAACGGAACGGTAAATGGATGAGCCAAGTCCACTGTGAAAGAACAACAGAGTCCATTGAATCTTATTCGGCCTGCACAATAGAAATTACTTTGCCGAGTAAAAAGGGGATCCAGTTTGGATAGTAAAGGGCCTGTCCCACTTAGGCGATGTTTCAGCGGACTGCCGGTGACTGTCAAGTTGTCGGCAGTCGCCTGAAAAACCGGCAACTGGAACGACGACTGTCAGAGTGTAACACACACACGCGCATACGCACACGCACAGGCACACGCACAGGCACGGACAGGCACACACATCTCTTCCTTCAGGAAGGTTGCACGTAGGGACCAGGGCAAGCGGAGGGAGCGCTGTCTAAAAAAAACACACGGTGCAAAGCCAAGGTGATACAGACACACACACACCGCGATGAACAGGAAGGTTGGCGCTGTAATTAAGACGGCTAAAGCACAGTGTACGGTAAGTCCTTTAAAAAAGGGGGGGAGAGGAATGGGGAGAGGGGGGAAGAGGGGGGAGTAGGAGTGGAGACAACTTTTAATAAGCCAGAGATACACGGCTGTGAAGCTCGGCGGACATTTAACATTACCGGTCGGTTATCCTTGGTTTTGAAAACTACTGCTTGTGGTTTTTTTCCCCCAATGAGCCAATGGAATTCACCGGTCAGCACCGGATACAACCTACAAGAACCTGCGACCACCTTCCACCTCCTGGCGACCCACTAAGACCTCCTGGCGACCCACCTACGGCACGAGAATCCTCGCTCCTCTCCATGGCGGTTTCATTCTGGTCGCCGCTAATTTGAAAATTCGCGGCGACCATAATGAGGCCGCGACTAGTTCCCAGGATGCGGGAACTCCTCACGACCGTGAAGGCGACTCCCCGGCAACCACCCGCGAACATGTGTCGACTGCATAGTCTCCTGCAGTCGCCTAAAAAGTCGCACAAGTGGGACAGGCCCATAAGTACAGTTTCTCATTCTTTTACTGACAGTTTCTACTTCAGTTTTACCATGAATTTCATGCCGTCCAAAGATCTTGGGGAAAGGTCCACCGTAGTTTGCTAAAAACCTCAGCTCCCGGTCCCCACAAATAGAGGTGTGACTGAGTCTGTAGGTGCGTCCACTCTTATGGTAATCTGTGTTACAGACCAGCTTCCGAGGAATTGCTTTTAACTGTAAATAGGGAACAGAGTGAAGTGTAAAAGTGAAAAAAAGGTGACAGGCAAATTAGGTCAGAAATAATGCTGGGAATATACTTTAATAAGGAACTGCCGATGCTGGAAAATCGAAGGTAGACAAAAATGCAGGGGAAAATCAACGGGTTTACCATTTAGTATAGTTTATTGTCAGATGCACCAAGGTACAGTGAAAAGCTTTGGTTGCTTGCTGTCTTGTCAGCGGGAAGGTTATACATGATTAGAATCGAGCCATACATATTAACAGGAATAACGTTGAGTGCAAGATAAAGTCCAGTAAAGTCCGGTTAAAGATAGTCCAAGGATCTCCAGGGAGGTGGATATTAGGTCAGGACTCCTCTCTTGGTGATGATAGGATGGTTCAGTCGCCCGATAACAACTGGGAAGAAATTGTAGTGTAGATGGAGTCAATGGAAGGGAGGTTGGTTTGTGTGATGGTCTGGGCTGCGTCCACAATTATCTCTGCAATTCCTTGAGGTCCTTGAAGGGGTTGCATCCCAAACCATGCTGCGATGTGGCCCGGCAAAAATGCTTTTACAGCGCATCTGAAGAAGTTGGTGAGAGTTGTCCAGGATAGGATAGAAGCTATCTTTCATGGGATAGAAGCCTCCAGGGACATGCCCTTTGACTTTTCTTCAGTACATCAGAGACCTGGACTTGTTTTTACAACTGGGGAAACTGTTCGCATCAAATGCAGGAAGGTCTCTGTTCAAAGGGTGTAGGAAGAAGGAATTTGCAGATGCTGGTTTAAACCGAAGATAGACACAAAAAGCTGAAGCAACTCAGCGGGACAGGCAGCATCTCTGGAGAGAAGGAATTGGTGACTTTCTTGAAAACATCACCCATTCCTTCTCTCCGGAGATGCTGCCTGTCCCGCTGAGTTACTCCAGCTTTTTGTGTCTATCTTTCAGGTCTCTGTTCAAGATGTTATGAATGTAATAAAAGATGATGGCATGTGTTACAGTCAAACACTTTTGACATCTCTCATAGAGACACTTAATTAATCAGTCAAGTGTGAATTGCTTTAAGAACAATTGAAGTGACTGTCCACCCACAGATGGTTTGTTAGGCTTGATGAGAATTCTTGAGA
This sequence comes from Leucoraja erinaceus, assembly GCF_028641065.1. NCBI lineage: Eukaryota > Metazoa > Chordata > Chondrichthyes > Rajiformes > Rajidae > Leucoraja > Leucoraja erinaceus. The sequence goes on from NC_073396.1 coordinate 8,552,195, forward strand.
TAGCTACAAATTCTAATCTGCTCAACGCAGCAAAGGGTTAAGGCACTAACCAGAGCCACCTGGGTCTCTTTCTGCATACGCAGGTCACATCCCAACTTTAACAGGATCTGAATACAATTTCAACCTGGCAGCTTAAGTCGAAAAGCACAGTGTTCCTCCTAAGTGAAGGTACAGGACGATCCTTGATTGGACTTTGCTGGCTTTACCTCGCACTAAACGTTATTCCCTTATCATGTATCTATACACTGTAAATGGCTCGATTGCTATAATGTATTGTCTTTCCGCTGACTGGATAGCGCGCAGCAAAAGCTTTTCTCTGTACCTCGGTACACATGGTGATAAACTAAACTGAAAAACTGAACTGAGGCAGATTAAGATACGAAGCTGCCAATGCGAGTCTTTTTTGTTTATATTTGCGGGGGGTTCACATTGAAAACAAAACATAGGCATCTTCTCTCTGAAGTATTCTCGGAAATATTCTCAGTTGACTTAATGGAAATAAACATGGCTCCTGTTTTAGATTAGGTTGGTTTAGTTTAGAGACACAGCATGGAAAAAACAGGCCCTTCAGCCCATCGAGTCCACGCGGACCATCGATCTTCGCACTATGGGAGGAAACTTGAGCACCCAGAGGAAACACATGCGTTCACAGCGAAAACGTGCAAACTCCACAGAGACAGTACCCGAGGTCAGGATTCAACCGGATCTCTGGTGTGTAAGGCAGCAGTTCTACCAACTTCAGTCATGAAGAAGATAGATGCAAAATGCTGGAGTAACAGCGGGTCAGCCAACATCTCTGGAGGAAAGGAATAGATGATATTTCGGGTCGGAAATCCTCCTTAGACATTCCAACACGAAACATCACCTAATCCTTTTCTCCAGAGATGCTGCCTGACCGGCTGAGTTACTCCATCATCTTTTAGTTTAGAGATACAGAGCGGAAACAGGCCCTTCGGCCCACCGAGTCCGTGCCGACCAGCGATTCCCGCACGTTAACACTATCCCACACACACACACACAAGGGATAATTTACACATACACCAAGCCAATTAACCTACAAACCTGTACATATTTGGAGTGGGGGAGGAAACTGAAGATCTTGGAGAAAACCCACACGGTCACGGGGAGAACGTACAAACTCCGTACGGACAGCACCCGTAGCCGGGATCGAACTTGAGTCTCCGGCGCTGCAAGCGCTGTAAGGCTGCAACTCTACTGCTGCGCCACCGTGCCTATCTTCGGTATAAACCAGCATCTGTAATTCCCTTCTACACAGTTTAAATCTATATCAGGTACAGTGTCATTAAATCGAATAATGAATCTGAAGACGTATTCATTGCATAACTAGCGGAAAAGTTCTTTGAAAGTACAAATGGTAACAAGACATAAAAACAACCATTTGTTGGACACATTTCACAGTTAGATGTTAAACGCTAAGACACACTTAAATAGCGTTAAAGCAAATGTTGGAACAAACCTGGGGAATTGTGTGAGCCATCTCCAAAATCTCACCATACCCAGAATCTCCAATGGTGAAAACAGTGAAAGCATTCAATTTGCTCTTATCCAAGATCATATTCAGAGATCCTGTTATCATGTTTGAAGAATAATTGACCTAAAACAGAAACATTTAAAAAAATGTTAACATGCAAATAAGGTTAGCTTTGCCTCATTTCAAACTTGCATGCGGGCAGATAAGATTGCGTTTGTGCTGCCTCAATAGAAATAAAATGTGCGTTACTGATCCTCACACCTCACACCCTTGTAACGGACTGTTCGAACTACTTCCCTCCGGCAGACGTTACAAGGCCTTCCACGCCCGAACCTCCCGACTCAGGAACAGCTTCATTCCCAGAGCTATAGCGGCTCTGAACCGGCCCTGCTGAGTGCCCCCCCCCCCCCCCTGGACTGTCTCCCTCGGATGGTCACGTCACACAGACACATCTGCACTTTGGTCTGTTTGAACTGTTTTGACTATTTTACTGTTCTTTTTACAATCCATGTTCTCGGGGTATCTAAATATCGAAATCGTTATTTAATTAACGTTATTTATGTTATGACATCGGATGGAAGCTGCATACCAAATCTCATTGCGCTTATGTGCAATGACAATAAAAGATATTATTATTATTATTAGATTGTAGTTAGTGGGTTCAATAAACGATATATGCATTTTTGCTGACTACCACAAAAATGAATGATGTCAGTAATTCTAGGCAACGTAAGGAAATATAATATATTCATATTTTTCTTCATCTTCTGTCAAAAAATCTCTCTGCCTTTGTGAATGTCATTGTAACTACCCCTCCTCAATTGGCAATATATTTGCACAAGGAAGGATTGGCAAGGCATGCTCACAGGTCAATGAACTGAAGGAGTCCCATTTTCAATTCCTTGAAACTCTCACAAAGTGAGATTGGAGAGAAAGAATTTAAACTTGCATTCCATACTGGGTGTAGTCCAATTCTTTCAGTTCCAATGAGACTCACTATCAGCTGCTCTACGTACAAATGCCGTTGTCTCAATGATACAAGTCAAATAGAAACATTTTGATTGATGTTGGTAAACTTGATCAAAACTATTTTTAAAAGTCTTAATCTCTTCAATATGAAATCTCAGATTTATTGGGGGATCATTTCCAGTCTGGGCACAGACTGAAGGTTGAGAATTGGCTGTGTGTTAACACAATTGCCGTCCCATTACATTTAATCCAATGTAAAGAAAGCTCAGCCAACGTCAATAACCAGGCCCATTATACGCTTTAGTCCAGCGGAGATATTTACTCCCATTACTTGGACTATGAGCTGAAATCTGATGCTGATGAGCCTTACACGTACCAGAACAATAGAATCTTACCTTCGGTTCTATTTCTAGTGCTTCGGGAAGATAACTAAGGATTGGAAGATTTTGCAACACGATCAGCAGCAGCTCTTTACTAGAAGGGAAGAAGAAAATAGCTAAGCAGTAAATTAACCAGATTAGAACATTGTAAACATCAAATGGTACAAAGGATAGAACAGCACAAGAGCATGGGACAAGACACAAGGTGCTGGAGTAACCCACAGGGCCAAGGCAACATCTCTGGAGACTTTTTGGGTCCAGACCTTTCTTCTGACTCATGCCCATGTCAAATATTGTGGTTTATTAGCCACAGTCTAAAGAAGGATCCCAATCTATAAACCATCACCTATTTGTGTTTAAGAAGGAACTGCAGTTGCTGGAAAATCGAAGGTAGACAAAAATGCTGGAGAAACTCAGCGGGTGCAACAGCATCTATGGAGCGAAGGAAATAGGCAACGTTTCGGGCCGAAACCCTTCTTCAGGCTGATGAAGGGTTTCGGCCCGAAACGTTGTCCATCACCTATTCATGTTCTCCAGAGATGCTGCACGACCCTCTGAGTTACTCTGGCACCCTGTGTTTTATTTTGGCAACCAGCATCAACAGTTCCTTGTATGCAGAGTTTCGCAAAGAAACAAGGTCTTTGGCCCACAATATCAGTGCTGAACTTAATACCAAGTTAAACTAACCATCTATGCCAGCACAAACTCCATATCTCTTGATTCCCATAATATCTAAACAGCCATTGACCTCTTCCTGAAGATATTCAGTGACCACGTCCAACAGCCCGCTTGACTAAAGACTTCCGAATATTCACCACACTTTGGCTGAAGAAATTTCTTCACTGTTCTGAATGGACCACTCGAATTAGGAGATTGAGATCCCTGGTTCTGGATACCCAGCCAGGGACACATCAACTCTGCAACTAAAGGGCCTGTCCCACTGTACGAGCTAATTGAAGAGTTCTCCCAAGTTTACCCTGATTCGAACTCGGAGATTTACGGTAATAGCTGCTCGTAGGTACTCGGGGCTCCTGTGGACATTTTTCAACATGTTGAAAAATCTTCACGAGTCTTCACGAGCTTACCGCATTACCCGAGTACCTGCCGTTAGCCTTACGAGCCGTTAAGAGACGTCCCGAGCTCTGACGTACCTGCTACGTACATTCTATGTGCTTACCACGAGTTTGATTTTTTATTAAACTCAGGAGAGCTCTTGAATTACCTCGTACAGTGGGACAAGCCCTTTACAGGTCCAGCCTCTGAAGAATTTTGTCCACTTCAAATGAAATCAATACTCATTCTTCGAAACCCTGCAGAATATAAGCCCAGTCACCCAGTCAGGAACATATATATTTTTAAGGAATTGGACAGACTAGGTGCAGGAAAAATGTTCCCGATGTTGCGGGAATCCAGAACTGGGAGTCGCAGTTTAAGAATAAGGGGTAGGCCATTTAGGACTGAGATGAGGAAAGACTTTTTCAGCCAGAGAGTTGTGAATCTGTAGAATTCTTTGCTGCAGAAGGCAGTGGAGGCCAATTCACTGGATGTTTTCAAGAGAGAGTTAGATATAACTCTAATGGCTAATGGGATCAAGGGATATGGGGAGAAAGCAGGAAAGGGGTACTGATTTTGGATGAACAGCCATGATCATATTGAATGGTGGTGCTGGCTTGAAGGGCTGAATGGCCTACTCCTGCACCTATTCTCTATGTTTCTATTCTAAAATCTCCTCTTATGACAAGCCTACCACCCCAGGAAATAATCTGGATCCCCTCCATCACAAATATACCTTTCCTTGCGTGGATGAAACCAGGCCTGTACACAATATTTCAGATAAGGGCTCGACAAGTTTAGTTTAGTTTAGTTTAGAGATACAGTTCAGAAACAGGCCCTTTGGCCCATCGAGTCTGCGCCAACCAGCGATTCCCATACACTCGCACTATCCCACTTCACTCTCGGGAGTGGTTACAATTTAACCAAAGGCAATTAACCTATAAGCCTGTACGTCTTTGGTGTGTGGGAGGAAACCGGAGCACCCGGCAAAACCACAAGGTCACGGGGGGATCGTACAAACTAAGTACAGACAGCACCCATTAGTCAGGATCGAACCCGAGTCTCTGCCGCTGTAAGCCAGCAACTCTACTGCTGCGCCACCGTGTCTCTATATAATTCCAGTATGTCATCACTCATGTTGATATCCGCTTGCAATATGTGCCATAAACTCTTTAGCTAGAGTGGATCGTATCATCCCATATTGGTAAAGCACCCTGTTTTCAATCCTCATCAATTGAATATTTAACGCACAGCAGTTTTATATATCTATGATTTCCTTCAGATTACTGCCAGCATCATTCCACCTACTTGCTTTGTTGATTCTTCCCCTCCACGTGTACAATCAGGTTGCCTGCTGGCTCATAGTTTAGTTTCAAAGATGCACCCAAGTCAGAGTCCTTCAGCATCGCATTGCATTCCGCCTGAGTAAATGAGAGGTCAACGTTACGACATTACATGCAGAAAGTTACGCTCTTTGTAAAACATTTGGTGGACATCGTCCATTTCGATTACAGGTAAGATTCAATGCACTCAAAATCCTGGAAACCAAATGATTTTAGCTAAGTGTCATTTTTATAATTTTATACAATATATGGAAGGAAAATACATTGTGTATAAATAAATGAGGGCTGTTTCTCACCATGTGACACCTTCCAGTCTTCTCAATATGGATGCTGGCAGGTACATGAGTTTCCAGCAGATATCAGTCAAGCGTATAGAAGCTTGTGTTTCCCTATCTCCTCCACTTCCTCCTTCCCACACACATGTTGTTCCTCTCACCTCCCTTTAGACGTTAGACATTGGAGATACAGCGCGGAAACAGGCCCTTCTGCCCACCCAGTCCGTGCCGACCAGCGACCAGTGACCCCAGCACTATCCTGCCCACTGGTGGACAATTTACAAATGATACTGAAGCCAATTAACCTACAAACCTGTACGTCTTTGAAGTGTGGAAGGAAACCGGAGCACCCGGAGAAAAACCCACGCGGTCACAGGGAGAACGTGCAAACTCCGTACAGACAGCGCCCGGAGTCAGGATCGAACCCGGGTCTCTGGCGCTGTGAGGCAGTAGCTCTACCACTGTGCCACTGTGCCGCCTGTATTTCCTGTGTTGGAAATATTAACCTGCATGATACCAACACAAGCACCAACCTCACAATTCCGCAGATTCAGAGACAGCAACAATACCTCTTACATTTTTTTAACTTCTTGCCATCTGTTAATTTCTGTCTTACCTTCTGGAAATCCTTGACAGCGAGCCATAATGCACAATGAAACATCGATTACCTTGACAGTGAAGGGGAGCCCAAGCTTCTTGATGAAAGGGATTGTATGCTGAACTCCAGCATTCAATTCAATGGGAGTGCCCAACGCAAACTGTCTGGAGGCACTCAAAGTTATCTTCATACTCTTGGCATCAAACTGAATGTCAAACACTGAACTCACTTTGGTATCTGAGAATCACAAGGGAAGCCATAAAGCAAAATTAACCTGCAAAAAATGTAGGCTTACCACACACGCACCATAGCCTCACATATTAGTGTCAGCAACACAGAATATGTTTGCAGTCAAAGCACCGGCAGGAAACCCACGTGGTCACAGGGAGAACGTGCAAACTCCGTGCAGACAGCGCCCCGTAGTCAGGTACCCAGGTCTCTGGTGCTGTCAGGCAGCAACTCTACCGCTGTGCAACCGTGACGCCCAAAAAAAAACAATGGAGAAAGCGGACAACAATCTCGCTACCCCTCCCACACCAAGCGAGCACTCGATTGTTTGAGCTAATTCCCCACATTCCTCTTGTACGAGCATAAATATGGCAGGCTTCACATCACAAAATAAAGAAACGTCTAACCCTGGCATTTCTAAACGGTAGCCTTATAAGTCAAATCAGCTCATCTGACAATTCCATTTGTACCAAACTGTTTCATTGATTAAGGATAATTCTGAATTGTGCAGATGCGGAGCTTCCTCCAAGTCAAGTTTGTTTGTCACATACACGTTTATCACATCCAGTGGTACAACCTGATTTCTGTGTATGTCCCCAGACTCTAATCCAGTTAAATAAGCGTAACAACAGGAATGACCTTGCCACACTATAAGCTGCATATTTTGTTATATCATATACAGATGTGTACCGATCAATCTAACATGCAGTGTGAAGTGTGTATTTACATAGACCACAGAATAGTACGACACAGGAACAGGCCCTTCTATACACAATGTCCGTGCCACACATAATGCCATCAACTAATCTCATGTGCCCGCATATCCATCTAAAAGTGTCTTTAATGCCATCAGCGTATATTTGCTTCACCACCACCCCTGGCATCTTATTTCAGGCACCCACCAATCTCCATGTAAAAAATAAACTTGCCCCACACATCTTCTTTAAACGTTGTACCTTTCACCTTAAAGCCTTTAACATTTCCACCCTGGGGAAAGGTTTCTGGCTGTCTACCGCATCGATGCCTCACACAATTTTAATATAATTTTATTAGGTCTTTGCCCCAACCTCTGACGTTCCAGAGAAACCAATTTACTTCTGAATTGCGTCTAGAGTTTTAGCAAAATGGAACTGAGTAACACGTAAAAATGGCTCCCTGAGATCAGATTTCTTTGCAAACGGTCTCACAATCCCTCGCTAATACTTCACCATTGAATGATCATTGCAATTGCTTTTTTAACATTGATCAGATCAATACACTGACCAGAGATTTTTCCAACACTAACCAAATATCAGGCACCTGAACCATTCTTCCACAACTAGGGAGCGGTCCTGAACTACTATCGGGGTATCTTTCATCAGACTTTACTGGCTTTACCTTGCACCAAACGCTCTTCACCTCATCATGTATCTGTGCACTGTGATCATTGATTGTAATCATGTATTGTTTTTCCCCTAGCTGGCTGGCATGTAACATTGTACCTCAGTACACGTGACATTAAACTTTGGTTTAAACCAGCATCTGCAGTTCCTTCTTATACACGAGGCCCATTCTTAGTCACGTGCGTGACCAAAAAATGATGAATACATCTCTTCTAATTATGTAAGCATTACAGGCATGTTGTTTTTTGTACTGCATATATGATTCATATTGTTTTTCGGTTAATCAAGTGAAATGCTTATACGTTATGCTGACAATGTTTGTTTAGGGTAAGAGGTCAAATATGGCTGGTCACGTGTGTGACATTTGGGTGCACTTTCCAAAGAATGGGCCATAAACTGAACTGAATATCTACTTCATGAGCTTCCAATACTATTCTAAAGTGGTACAGAAATTAAACATGTATTGAATAGATATTAGAGTTCAATTAAAAACAAAAAAAGAACATTTCATAATTAGGCATGCCACGAGCACAAATTTAAAACTCACCATTTCTTTGAGCATTTAGCACAAGCACGATCTCCTTGGGATAACCAGCAGTCGCTAGGCTTTTACTGTTGTGATTATTTCTAATAATTAACTTACACTGTTCATCGTATGCGTAAGTATTGAATGCATATGAAATGGACTTCAAGCCATCCACAATGATTTGAACAGATCCCTCCAGATTCGGGGCAACCCCTTGAAGGTTAGCACTGACCTGAAGTAAAACAACATTTATTTATTGCCTCCTTGGTTATTGTTGTGAGAGGTGTATCTGTTTTCATTAGTTGAAAGACACAGCAAGAAAGCAGGTCCTTCGACCCACCACATTCTCATCCACTCCTTACTCACTAGGGGCAATTTACAGAGGCCAATTAACCTGCAAACCCGTACATCCTTATCAACTCTAAGAGCACAATTCATCCATTTGGCCCATCAAGTCTACCCTGCCATTCAGTTATGGCTGACCTATCTTTCCTTCGCAACCCCATTCTCCTGCCTTCTCCCCATAACCCCTGACACCCGTACTAATCAAGAACCTGTCAATCTCCGCCATAAAAATATCCATTGACCTGGCCTCCACAGCTGTCAGCGTCAGTGAATTCCACAGATTCACCACCCTCTGACTAAAGAAATTCCTTCTCATTGGGATGTGGGTGGAAACTGGAGCACATGGAAGAAACCCACGCGGTCACGGGGAGAACGTGCAAACTCTACACAGCCAGCCACCCAACATCAGGATTGAACCTGTGAGGTAGTAGCTCCACCAGTTGCAACATTGTGGTACCCTCTGCATTTCAGGACTGGGGAATAATATCTCCTTGTAATATGTAAACCAAGATCAAAGTTATAACTTAAGCATGGATTGCACAGACTCCAGGTATTGCCATTGGAGCAATCATTCTCCTCTATGCTAATTGACATTGATAGTGGATTCTAATCGATATTTAACTTCAGTTTAGCCTGATGCACATTATCAAAAAATCCACCTGCCGACTGGCTTAAACATTCAAAAACATATCCAATTATACATAAAACACAAAGTACTGGAGTAACTCAGTGGGTCAGGCAACATCTCTGGAGAACATGTTTAGGTGACGTTTCAGATCCTCATAATTAGGAGAAAAAGGATGGGCGAGGTTTCGGGCCGGGACCCTTCTTCACACTGAAAGTAGAGGGGAGGGAACTGGAGGTCAGAAAAGGACCAGAACAAAGCACGTCCGGCAACAGTAGACCAAGGAAGGGTGGAGCCCATAAGGGTCCATTGTTGGTTGGGGAAGAGGTGATACTGAAGGGATACAAGCATGTGAACAGTGGAACTGGTAGGACGACTAGGGTGGGGGCAGGGAGGAGGGAGGGAATGCAGCAATTACTTGAAATTAGAGAAGTCAACGTTCATACCCGCTGGGTTGTAAGCTGCCCAAGCAAAATATGAGGTGCTGTTCCTCCAATTTGCATGTGGCCTCGCTCTGACATTGGAGGAGGCCCAGGACAGAAAGGTCAGTTTGGAAATTGAAATTTTTGGTGACTGGGGGATCGTGTAGGTCAAGGCAGACAGAGCGTAGGTTTTCAGCAAAACGATCGCCCAGTCTGCCCTTGGTCTCACTGCAATATACGAGTCCTCCCACCAATACCTCGCCCACCTATTTTGTTGCAGGTGGGGGTGTTAAAATTACAATGATGTTCGAAATTTGTTTATCATGGGCAAATTGGATCTCTAAAAACATAGATGAAAATTTGGCTCACTCATAGCTTTTCAAAATGGACAAGCCCATATCTCAGATCGGAAATAATGTAAAACTCCAGTCTATGTTTGTCAATGTGCATTTAATTAGTAACAAGCATTATTTATGTAAAATATTAAGAAATTATATGCCCAAAATATAACAAAGCCGACAATTTATTTATGAAAGACAATTTTCAACAAACATAATTGAAAGCCTTTATATATTTTTATCTTCATATATATAATAAAACTGGCCATATCTTCTTACCTGTACATCAATGTGGTCATCTATTAAGAGTGTCTTCAGTAACTCAATATTATGAGTAAGCTTATAGCTCAATGAAATATGATGTGCTTTGTGAACAAAAATCAAATCTTCCATTATCTGGTTAAAATATAAGCACATTTGTAATGGATTAACCAAAGCTTTTTCCTCTGGATATATTTTATTCTTAAAGTTAACATGTTTGTTTTCAGTTTTGGTCACCAGGACTGCTAAGCAGGAGAGATCTACGAGGTTGTTGCCAGGACTTGAGTGTGTGGGCTATAGGGGGAGCTTGGGTAGGCTATAGGGCTTTATTTACCTCCACAACCTAGGTCGGCACGGTGGCGCAGCGGTAGAGTTGCTGCTTCACAGGGCCAGAGACCCCGGTTCGATCCTAACTACGGGTGCTGACTGTATGGAGTTTTTACGTTGTCCCCATAATCGCGTAGGTTTTACTCCGGGTGCTCTGGTTTCCTCTCCCATGCCAATATGGGGAGAAGGCAGGAACTGTACTGATTGGGGATGATCAGCCACGATCACATTGAATGGCGGTGATGGCTTGAATGGCTGAATGGTCTACTCATGCACCTATTGTCAAATACGTGCAGGTTTGTAGGTTAATTGGCTTGGTAAATTTGTAAATCTATTGTTAGTATGTATGATAGTGCTACTGCTAGGGGTTTGCTGGTCAGCGTAGACTTGGTGGGCCAAAGGGCCTGTTTACACGCTGTATTTCTAAACTAAACTAATTGTAATAGAGAGCTCTTGATCATGCTATCAAATTCTATTTTGGGCGACCACAATAATTTGTTTGTTACATTCCTACATCAATTATTCCAAAGGTTTATTATTGAGGAAAAGCAATTTTCCAAAACATGTTCAAAGTGTGCTTTTCACTCATTGCTGCTCTTGATCTTCCAATTGGCTTTCTTGTCAGAATGTTGTGTAATTATCTGTCTAACTCCACAAGCCCCAGCATCAAATTGATGATAATTGACCCAGGGGTGTTGCCATGGAAACCTCGCTGAGTGAATCACCGTACATTGATGAACACTGACAAACCTGGAAGAATTCAAGCTGGCACTTTGCCTACAACCAGCAAGTTCACCTTTGTTCAGAGATACAACATGGAAACAGGCCATTCGGCCCAGCGAGTCGGTGCTGATCATCCATTACCTGTTCTACACTAGTTCCATGTTGGCCCACCGCCTCGCCCACTCCCTGCATGCTAGTCTCAATTTACGGAGGCCGATTAACCTACAAACCCGCACGTCTTTGGGATGTGGGAGAAATCCGGAGCACCCGGAGGAAACCCACGCAGTCACAGGGAGATCGTGCAAACTCCACACAGGCAGCACCCGAAGTCGGGATTCAACCCAGCGCTGCGAGGCAGCAGCTCTACCTGATGCGCCACTCCCTTTGTTTTGTGAGGTACCAAAGTTATACATTGTTAAAAAATAGACAAGATTTGAAATGTTCTCTATCTGACTCGGCAAGGCCACCAGCAAAATCAAGGACAAGTCTCACCCGGTCTCCGCCCCTCCCCCTTCAGCAATAGGTATAGAAGTGTGAAAACACACTGTGAAGTGTGACAAGTGTGAAGGCAGTAGAGGCTAATCCTCTGGATGCTTTTAAGAGAGAGTTAGATAGAGTTAACGATAGCAAAGTCAGGGGATATGGTGAGAAGGCAGGAACTGATTGTGGATAATCAGCCATGATCATATAGAAGGGCCGAATGGCCTACTCCTGCATCTATTGTGTATTGCCTATCTCCAGATTCAGGAACAGTTTCTTCCCAGCTGTTTACAGGTAACTGAACCATCCTATCAACAACTAGAGAGCGGTCCTGAGGTACTATCTACTTCATTGGAGACCCTCGGACTATCTTTCCCGGATTTTATCTTGCACTAAATCTTACTCCCTTCATGTATCTAACCATATAACCATATAACAATTACAGCACGGAAACAGGCCATCTCGACCCTTCTAGTCCGTGCCGAACACATAATCTCCCCTAGTCCCGCGCTCAGACCATAAACCCTCCATTCCCTTCCCATCCATATAACTATCCAATTTATTTTTAAATGATAAAAACGAACCTGCCTCCACCACCTTCACTGGAAGCTCATTCCACACCGCTACCACTCTCTGAGTAAAGAAGTTCCCCTCATGTTACCCCTAAACTTCAGTCCCTTAATTCTCAAGTCATGTCCCCTTGTTTGAATCTTCCCTACTCTCAGTGGGAAAAGCTTTTCCACGTCAACTCTGTCTATCCCTCTCATCATTTTAAAAACCTCTATCAAGTCCCCCCTTAACCTTCTGCGCTCCAAAGAATAAAGCCCTAACTTGTTCAACCTATCTCTGTAACTTAGTTGCTGAAACCCAGGCAACATTCTAGTAAATCTCCTCTGTACTCTCTCTATTTTGTTGACATCCTTCCTATAATCCTGTACACTGTCGACGTAATATAATGTAATCATGTATTGTCTTTCTGCTGACTGGTTAGCACACAGCTTTACATTTTTCCTCAATACACTAAACAGTAGTTGGCACAGTGTGGCAACATTGAGTAGACTTCTCCGACTGGAATCATCAATAATTTACCTGCTTGGTATCGATAATAAATCGGACGGAATGTTTGTAGGTGTCATACTGTTTCTCGGCTGTTAATACGACAACTGTATTTCCTGGAATGCCAAGCCGCCTGGCACCTTCAATATTGTGCAACAACGAAGCATCGATCTCGTGCTTATTCTTGATGGGGAGAGAGTTGTCAACATTACTATCGGTTATTCATGCGTTCATAAGACACAAGGGCAGAACTAGGTCATTTGGCCCACCGAGTCAACTCCGCCATTCGATCTTTTATTTTTTTTTTTTTTTTTTTTTCTTTTTTAAATCAAAAAATTTATTCAATTATTAAAAAATAATATTTACACTACAATAAAACAAGCCAGAACCCACCACCATAAATACAATACAAACATATATCCATAATGAACTATTATACAACTATGATACAATCCTTATTGAGGATACATTCAACACCCTGCGGAGCCCAGCGGTCCCGGAACTCCCTCAGGGTGCCCGTAGACAGGGCGTATTCCCTTTCTAATCCCACCCGGGCACGGACGTAACCCCGGAAAAGGGGCAGGCAGCTGGCCCGGGTAGAGCCCTCCACCGCCTGGCGCCGTGACTCGCGGATGGCCAGCTTGGCCAGGCCCAGGAGCAACCCAACCAGGGCATCTTCAGCCCCACCCTCTCCCCTACGCACGGGGTGTCCAAAGATGAGGATGGTGGGTGAAAAATGCAGCCAGAAGGCAAGGAGCAGCCCCTTTAGATATTCAAACAGTGGCTGCAGCCTCACGCACTCCATGTATCCATTCGATCTTGGCTTGTCTCCTTTTCCCGCTCAACCCCATTCTCCTGCCTTCTCCCCGAGACCTTTGACACCCTTACTAATCAAGAACCTATCAACTCTGCTTTAAAAATATTAAATGACTTGACCTCCACAGCCGTCTGAGGCAAAGAATTAAGAGATTCACCACCCTCTGACTAAAGAAATTCCTCCTCATCTCCATTCTAAAGACATGTCTTTTTATTCAGAGGTTGTGCCCTCTGGTGCTTGTCTAGCCCATTACTGGAAACATCCTCTCCACATTCATTATATCTAGGCCTTTACTGTACCTAAGTCATCATATATTGTTTTTATACGTCATACATGTTCCTTAGGTAGGAAAGAGCAAATTAGTCCCTTTAATGTTATTAACTGCAAATTTCATGGATTTTGTCAAAGTCCTTTACTTCGAATGCAATATAATGCTTGACATTTAACTATCCTCCCCCCATTGATCAATAGGTTGCCTAACACTTTATCTCCCCCTCCCATTCCCACGCTGACCCTTCTGTCCTGGGCCTCCTCCAATGTCAGAGTGAAGCTCAACGCAAATTGAAGGAACAGCACCTCAGATTTCGCTTGGGCAGCTTACACCCCAGTGGTATGAAATGATTTCTCTAACTTCAAGTAACCCTTGTTTTCCCTCTCTCTCCGTCCCTCCCCCACCCCAGTTCTCCGACTAGTTTCACTGTCATCCTGATAAATTTGACTGATTGTATGCCTCTTTGACACCTTCCCCTCAGCTACCAATAAACCATTCTACATTTCCTAGGTAGACAAAAATGCTGGAGAAACTCAGCGGGTGAGGCAGCATCTATGGAGCGAAGGAATAGGTGACGTTTCGGGTCGAGACCCGAAACGTCACCTATTCCTTCGCTCCATAGATGCTGCCTCACCCACTGAGTTTCTCCAGCATTTTTGTCTAACTTCGATTTTTCCAGCATCTGCAGTTCTTTCTTACACATTCTACATTTCCTTATCAGCATCTGCTTTGATCTGTCATTTTCACACCTTATCCTTCCACAACTCTAGACTCCCTCTCCCCTGACTCTGTCTGAAGAAAGGTCTTGACCTGAAACATCGCCCATTCCCTTCACCCATTCCTTCTCTCCAGAGATGCTGCCTGTCCCGCTAAGTTACTCCAACATTTTGTGTCTATCCTGTTCCTCCCAATTCGGTTTGGTTTACACATTCTATCCAGTCTGTACAAATGTGCCATCGAGAAGATAGGATCAAAACTAGATGGAGAACTTACAGCACCAGCCTTTAGAGTCAGTTGACCTTCTAGCTTGGTTTGATCAACATTTATCTGCATCTGGGACTCAAAGCTGACTCCATTTACAACAATATACACGGATCCATCGATCTTCAGAGGCGCTCCCAGTTCCTGAAATAAGCAGCATTTATTAATTACTAATAAAAATTATTCATAGGTTACAAGACCAGGTGAAAGCAGGAGACCTCATTCAACAAACAAATATTCAAGTCAGTTCACAAAACAGACGCTAAAGTAATGCTAAAGCATCTTCTTCTTGCCATTGAAACATAAACCAAGGGCCTTTCCCACTTTCACGACCTAATTCACGACCTATTTTACTCGTGGACCTACCTACGACCTCATACGACCTCGTGACGACCATGCTGCGAGTATGATTCAAGGGCAAACTCGGCAGAGGTCGTGAAAGTGGGACAGGTCCTTTAGATCTCAAGTTGGGTGTTGAGCAGCCAGGTTGTTGTCTCTGCGTCAATGTCTGCCAGGCCCTGAGCTCCATTTGGTGGGTGGTAGAGGGGGCACCCAGAGGTGACAAGGTTGGCTGTCTGCTGTTCTGTGGAGAGATGTCAACAACATTCTCGTGGTCTCTCCTGTTAATCCAGGTATTCTTCTCTCGTGGAATACTTTGTGGAGACATATGTCGATAACACGAAACCAAACCAAGGATACTAAAGCTGATACAGTAATAATGTAATTCAATAAGTTCCGTAATATACTCCGAACACTGAAACAATCAAGTAAAAAAAATATTAGCAATACCTGGAGCTTTTTGCATTTATTATCTACCAAAAAGTTGATTTCCGTTTTATTTTTCACTTGGAGACCTCCACTCGCTAGAAGATTACAGGTGCCCAACATCAAGTCCAACTCAAACTCTGATTTGTGCCGTTTTTCTGCTGCGAACAAGAGCTTGTTGTGGGCTGGAATTCCTTTCAACAGCGGCAACGTGTGCTCAAAGATGGCCTCGACGTTGACCTTTGGGTCGCACTCCGACCTCAGCTCCAAGGAAGCACCTTTACCGTCAAACTGGATGTGGGATCGAAGTTCCCCTTTGCAGCCGTCGATTTGAATGGACCCGTTACATTGTGAATGGGCCGGTATCATGAAGTTCTGAAAAAGACAACTTTGGTTAATAATGTCCCAACCACTGTTTTTCAGTTTAGTTTAGTTTAGAGATGCAGCGCGGAAACAGGCCCTTCAGTGCACCAAGTCCACACCAACCTATGATCCCAAAACATTAAGTAAGTAAGTTTATTGGCCAAGTATTCACATACAAGGAATTTGCCTTGGTGCTCCGCCCACAAGTAACAACATGACATACAGTGACAGTTACGAATGACTCGGAAAACACTAAACATTAATAATAATAAAACATTAATGATAAAACACCATTGATCAAGCATGTGAACCAACAAAATACCAGATCAAAGGGAGGCTACAGATTTTTGGCTGTTGAGTAGAGCAACTACTCGTGGATAAAAAACTGTTTAAAACACTACCCTACACACACTAGGGACATTTAAAAAATATTTACACCAAGCCAATTAACCTACAAACCTTGTACATCTTTGGAGTTTGGAAGGAAACCGAAAATCACGGAAAAAACCCAGCGCAGATCAAGGTGAGAACGTACAAACGCAGACAGTATCCGTAGGGAGGATTGAACCCATGTCTCTGGCATGGTAAGGCAGTAGCTCTACTGCTACACCACCATGCTGCCCTTTGTTGTAAGCATTTGTCTCAAACATAAGTCTCGTGGACTCTGTAAATGAACCTAAAATCCTAACTCGAACGTCGTTCAGGTGTAAACAACTAAACTTATTTGTCAAAAATGCTGGAGAGACTCAGCGGGTGAGGCAGCATCTATGGAGCAAAGGAATAGGTGACGTTTCAGGGTAAGACCCTTGGGTTTCCTTGCTGCATCTATAAACTCCACGAAGCTATACACTTTAACTCCATCCTACCTGTAGAACTTGGCAGTCCGATTCCGTGACCCACATCCATTCTGCTTTTGCGCCAGGACTCACATTGCCACTGGCACGGAGTTTACAATTGCCGGACTGCAGCAGGAAAGAACCATCCATTTTCTCTCCGTTTGCAGCAGACAGGAGGATGCGACTCTCGCTGGGAAGGCCTCGACTTCTCAGCTGGGGGACGGAGTGCTTCAGATGCCCCAGCACCGTATACTTGGGATCACACGATGCTTCCACATGAAGCTCGGCTGTTATGTCATCACTGAGCGCGTTTGCTTTCACTGCCATGTTGCAGCTCTTGAGATCCAAGGAACCATTGGTCTCCAGATTCAGCGGAACACCCACTCTCTGTGGGAAAAGGAATCCATCAGTTCATAAGTCATAGGAGCTGGAGTAGGCCATTCGGCCCAGCAAGTCTGCTGCACCATTCAATCATGGCTGATCTATCTATCCCTCTCAACCCCATTCTCCTTCCTTCTCCCCCTTACCCATAACACCCTTCCTAATCCAGAATCAGTCAAAAATTCCTGCTTTAAAAATACCCCATGACTTGGCCTCCACAGCCACCTGTGGCAATGAATTCCACAGATTCACCACCCTCTGACTAAAATAAATTACTCCTCGTCTCCTTTCTGAAGGTACATCCTTCTATTCTGAGGCTATGGCCTCTAATCTTGACTCTCCCACATGGAATTTGTGTTCATTTAGATCTGCATTCAACTAGAGATCAGAATCTACAATATAGACGATTTATTTTGACAGAACGTTGTATTTACAATATATTTTACTTTAGTAGGATAATATTTCTCACACAAGTAAACTTTGGGGCAATGATATCTTTACTGGCCTGCAAGATGTTTCTTAACACTCTGGAATGTTAAGTTTAGCTTAGTTTAGTTTAGAGATACAACGCAGAAACAGGCCCTTTGGCCAACCAGGTCCACACTGACCAGCGATCCCCATAAACTAGTACTTTCCTACACACTAAGGACAATTTACAATGTTTTTAACAAAACCAATTAATCTACAAACCTGAGGTAGGCAAAAATGCTGGAGAAACTCAGCAGGTGCAGCAGCATCTATGGAGCGAAGGAAATAAGCAACGTTTCGGGCCGAAACCCTTCTTCAGACTGATGGGGGGGACAAACTTGTACTTCTTATGGGTCTGTCCCACTTAAACGACTCTTTAGGCGACTGCCAGGGACTAATTTTAATGGAATTCATCTACGACAACCTACGACAACAAAAATTGTCACAAAAACATTTTCAACAAGTTGAAAATTTTGTGGCAGTCGCCTGTGGTCGCCCAAAATATCGCCCAAGTGGGACAGGCCCATTAGGAATATGGGAGGAAATTGGAGTACCACCAGGATTAAAACCCACGCGGTTACATGCAAACTCCATACAGACAGCACCCGTAGTCAGGATCGAACCCGGGTCTCTGGCGCTGTAAGGCAGCAACTCCACCGCTGCGACACGGTGTCGCCCGTTATTGTGAGGGTTTAGACTAACTTAAAAACTGGGCACCTTGTGGCATAGAAAACATAGAAAAATAGGTGGAGGAGTAGGCCATTCAGCCCATCAAGCCAGCACCGCCATTCAATATGATCATGGCTGATCATCTGAAGAAGGGTCTCAACCTGAAACGTCACCATTCCTACTCTCCAGAGATGCTGCCTGACCCGCTGAGTTACTTCAGCATTTTGTGTCTACCTTTGATTTAAATTTAAACCTGAACCTGCAGTTCTTTCCCACACATCTAAAATCAGTCCCTAGTTCCTGCTTTTACCCCATATCCCCTGATTCCTTTAGCCCGAAAAGCTCAATCTAACTCTTTGAAAACTGGCCAGTGGAACTTGGCAATGCGATTCCGTGACCCACATCCATTCTGCTTCTGCGCCAGGACTCGCGTTACCACTGGCTCAGGGTTTACAATCTAACAGTCTGCGTTCCATACCTCAAGGGTGGGGCATCTGTTCATAAGAGAAGCCGACCAGCTGGATTTTATTCCCTCCTTCCTATTGCCGGGACCTTTGAAGTCACCAAGAGCTCTCAAGCTGCATTCCCCAAAGGAAAACTCGAGAGACGCCCCGGGCTGGTTCGCGCTGCTTGCTCGGATCAGAAGCCTGCTGTCAGTTGGCATGCCCATGGCGGTGATTGCAGGGAGAGTGTGCCTGAAGCCAATGTCAATGCTGGGGTTCAAAGCCCATATGGTCTGCATTTCGAGGATGGCAAATTTGTCGTCCATTCGGAGGTGGCCGATGAAATCTGCTTCAAAATAGTCCGTTCTCATTGTTCCGTTCAGTGCGAATCTTGCCGGCATTGCCTCCTGAAATATGAGAAAGAGTTCACTTACTGATGTTACAAAAAAACCTACTCATTTTATTGCAGGTAGACGCAAAAAGCTGGAGTAACTCAGCGGGTCAGGCAGCGTCTCTGGAGAAAAGGAATGGGTGGCGTTTCGGGTCAAGACCTTTCTTCAGACTGAGAGTCGGGAGAAAGGGAAACAAGAGATGTACGCGATGATATGACTTGACTTCAGAATTAAGGGACAGAAGTTTAGGGGTAATATGAGGGGGAACTTCTTTACTCAGAGAGTGGTAGCGGTGTGGAATGAGCTTCCAGTGGAAGTGGCGGAGGCAGGTTCATTGGTATTATTTAAAAATAAATTGGATAGGCATATGGATGAGAAGGGAATGGAGGGTTATGGTATGAGTGCAGGCAGATGGGACTAAGGGGAAAAAAAAATTTGTTCGGCACGGACTTGTAGGGCCGAGATGGCCTGTTTCCGTGCTGTAATTGTTATATGGTTATATGGTTATATGATATAGAGAGAGATATAGAACAAATGAAAGTTGCGCACCTATTCCTTTTGTCCAGAAGTGCTTCCTGACCCGCTGAGTTACATCAGCTTTTTGTGTCTATCTCCAGTTTAAACCAACATCTACAGTTCCTCCCTACTTATTTTTTTTATTGAAATCGGATTCAATTTTTTTTTTGCAATGTTATAAAGTTTCATTAAAATGCCAGTAAGTTCAACTCCTGAAAATGATGAACTTCCTGATTAGACATTAATTATGTGCAACACCAGACTTACTAAACAAGCAACTTTATTCTTTAGCTGTCCCCACATGGAACAGTTGAGCCTATGTTGACACATATCTTAATGCACTTGGACAACGCTGGAGGCAATACTGATTAATGTTGTCTGCTGCCGAGTTCAAATCTTTAGAGTTTTGCTGCTATGGCTGAGAAGTGTAAGGAACAGCAGGAATTGTGCTTAGATAGGGCAAGTAGCGGGCAAGTTGTTAGTGGTTTAGCATCAGTATCCCTTCCAATACATGCACTTACATTAATGGTAGAAAGTGGTTTCCCTGTACAAGAGGAAAGGCCACTTATCCAACATATCTACACGTTCATTCATCAAGCATAACGCACTTATGGCATTTGTTCAGCATTGGAACATCAGAATTAGGAGGAATGGTAGGGCTTCTAACGCTTCAAGCCTGCTCTGCCATTCGCCTAAGATCACAGCTGGTCATCTACCCCAGTTCCTTTGTCCTGCACCTTCCCCATCGGCCCAACGAGTCCACCAGCGATCACCTCACATACTAGCACTATCCTACGCACTAGGGTAAATTTGCAATTCTACTGAAGCCAATGAACCTGCAAACGTGTAGGTCTTGGGAGTGCGGGAGGAAACCGGTGCACCCGGAGAAAAACCCACGTGGTCACTGGGAGAACATACAAACTCCATACAGACAGCATCCATAGTCAGGATCGAACCCGTGTGTCTGGCGCTGTAAGGCAGCAGCTCTACCGCTGCGCCACCGTGTCGCCTCTAGATCTCCAACAGACTCGTCAAGGCTTGGATAGAGCGGATGTGGAGAGGATGTTTCAACGAGTGGGAGAGTCTAGGACTGGAGGTCATAGCCTCAGAATTAAAGGACTTTTTGTTAGGAAGGAGATGAGGAGACATTTCTTTAGTCAGAGGGTGGTGAATCTGTGGAATTCTTTGCCACAGAAGGCTGTCGAGGCCAAGTCAGGGGATAGTTTTAAGGCAGAAACAGATAGATTCGTGATTAGTATGGGCGTCAGGGGTTATGGGGAGAAGGCAGGAGAATGGGGTTAGGAGGGAGAGATAGATCAGCCATCATTGAATAGAAACATAGAAATTAGGTGCAGGAGTAGGCCATTCGGCCCTTTGAGCCTGCACCGCCATTCAATATAATCATGGCTGATCATCCAACTCAGTATCCTGTACCTGCCTTCTCTCCATACCCTCTGATCCCCTTAGCCACGAGGGCCACATCTAACTCCCTCTTAAATATAGCCAATGAACTGGCCTCGACTACCCTCTGCGGCAGAGAGTTCCAGAGATTCACCACTCTCTGTGTGAAAAAAGTTCTTCTCATCTCGGTTTTAAAAGATTTCCCCCTTATCCTTAAGCTGTGACCCCTTGTCCTGGACTTCCCCAACATCGGGAACAATCTTCCTGCATCTAGCCTGTCCAACCCCTTAAGAATTTTGTAAGTTTCTATAAGATCCCCCCTCAATCTCCTAAATTCTAGAGAGTATGAACCAAGTCTATCCAGTCTTTCTTCATAAGACAGTCCTGACATCCCAGGAATCAGTCTGGTGAACCTTCTCTGCACTCCCTCTATGGCAATAATGTCCTTTCTCAGATTTGGCGGAGTAGACTTGATGGGCCGAATGGCCTAATTCTATTTCTATTCCTTATGACCTTATGATTTCCCTTTTATATATCCGTGCTGACTCCGACTATGGGAGCTCCGTGACTCCTTAAGGTTTACACGTGACAGCACTTTAATCAGACCGATCGTTTATGTAAAGAAAAATGTCTCTGTGGTTGGGAAATCTAAACCAACAACCGGTGGGAAACCTTCACCCAAATCCTTGAGGGCAATTTAGCAGTTTCCACTGTTCAAATCTGGTTTCCATCTGAGTTGGCAAAGATCAGGGAGGATCATGTTAAATGGAAGCAGCGATGTAAATCAACGCTGGCAGTCGGCTCTGACATTTCAGTAGTGATGAAATGAACATCAAACATTGATAGATTGCATTCTGATGTAAGCAAGAATACAAATTGCCTGCAAAATTGTTTCATTCCCGAGAGCCAATGAAACCTGGCGGTGATCTATCTTTCCGAGGTTGGAAAGATAGATCAGCCACGACTGAATGGCGGAGTAGACTCGATGGGCCGAATGGCCTAATTCTGCTCCTGTAACATACGAGCTATCATTGGCGTGCTTCGCGTTTAACTGAAGCACGCACGCAACACACAACACCATTGGTTTCAGCCTGTTAGTTTTTAATTCATGAAACCGCTCATGTCACAGCTTAATATGTTGGGCAGAACTGGAGGGGAGCAATGAAAGTAATCAAAAATATTGAAACAAGTGCACTCTGTGTGGGCACAAGTTTCCTTTCTACCTCCAAGTAAGGGCATTGACGGCCAATTTCCAAGTTCCACTCTGTGACGGTTCCCCGGGCAAGATGGCTGCTGGCGGTAACTCTGCAGGAGCCCGCCGTGGCTTCCAGACTGACATCCGCGTTGTCACCGAATGCGGCCGCCACCGCGATGACCCTGTTGCGGTCAGGTATTCCCCAATGTCTCCACGTGGGAACAGCGTGTTGGAGGGTCAAGTCCAATCTGTTCCTCCTGCCCCACGTTGCTCTCAGCTTCAGTACAAAGGGCTTTGCGTCAAATGTTACATTTGCGGCTATCCCAATGGAGTTACTTCTGAAATACGCTACACCGTCCGATTGTACATGTTCAGGGATCGGCAGGAACCTCAGTCGCCTCAGTCTCTGCCTCACGGTCCAGGTTAAGGTGGCTTTATTCCTGAGGACAAGGAGCTTCCCGCTTGCATTGAAATAATTCTCATCGTCTTGCAGCTCCACCCTGCTCCAGTAGAGGTTCTCTTTGACCTCTCCATCTGCTTGGATGGAAAATCTCTTTGCTCTCTCAGTCCTCCCACTCTTGACCCTGTGTTCCCATCTGATTTTGGCCCCGTAGGGACCAGTGCACGTTGTGGCAAGGTCCAGCAGAACAAACACATTTTTGGACAGAGCTCTAAGTGACCCCGTTGAATCACAGCCTTTTGGCCTCACCAAGCCTCTAATTTCCAAAGAGTTATTCGGGGACCTACTACCTGGTCTGAGATAGGAACCCACCCAGTACCACTCGAGATCCGGCTTCGTTGAAAGCACGCCATCTAATAACATTTTACGCCCGTCTACCGTGAGCTGAAACGTGGCCATTTGTTTTTGCGCGTCATGTTTGTAAAAGGTCCTCAATTCTGCATTACCTGGGAGCCCCAATAATTTCAACGTATTAATAAGTCTTGCTCTTAACTCCCACCTTGGCGCTAAACCCATGCAGCCGTCAAAACTAAGGCCCCGTTTGTTGTGTCTAATTTCCAGAACGGAGCAATACTTGTGGCGACGTTTGGCGAGAGAAATCTGTACCTCAAAAGGCTTCATGCCAACAGTTCCAGAACAGTGTCCCAAAAGGAGTTTAAGGGAAGCTTCGCCGCTGCAGTTTACCTGCAAAGACACGAAGAATACAATAAACAGGTAACTCAGTAGGTTGATAAAAAAGAAAGGCTTATGGGGCTGTCCTACTGTACGAGCTAATTCAAGAGTTCTCCTGAATTTCCCCCGATTCCCAACTCGGAGAATTACGGTAATAGCCGCTCGTAGGTACTCGGGGCTCTCGTGGACATTTTTCAACATGTTGAAAAATCTTCACGAACTTACCGTGTTTCCCGAGTTCCTGCCGTTAGCGTTACGAGCCGCTAAGAGACGTCCCCGAGCTCCGACGTACCCGCTACGTGTTTAACACGAGTTAGATTTTTTTGTTTAAACTCGGGAGAGTTCTTGAATTACCTCGTACAGTGGGACAGGCCCTTAACTCATTAAAGAGAAAGGGTGGCACGAGAAACTGTAGCTGAGGGAATCTTGAGCAAAACACAAACAAAAGTGCTGGAATAACTCGGCCAGTCAGGCAGCGACTGAGGAGGAATGAATTCCCAACTTTAACGGTCGGAAGCCTTCTTCAGACTTGAGGGCGAGGACACCCTCTCCCAGGAGGTGGAGAGTGATAATCGAGGGGAGGGTGGGGGGAAGAGTATGTTCACATTTCTCCTCCACTCAAATTAAAACACTAAATCAATTAAGTCTTTCCCATTCCCAGGTACAGCTCCCAATCCAACTGTCCACACACTGTTTAGAAAGCACTGCAATCACAACGCCGCCGGAATAATACGTGTATTTTGCTAAGTGCAGAGCAACTTTGCTGAGGACCTTTGGTGCTGACATTCCAGTTCAGAACACACACTCCCGACACATCTAACCAGTGCGTAATATCAAACATATATCAATGGTAACATACACCACTTCATTATGGGTATGCATGCTACTGCATTATACTATTTCACCAGTGGCATGTATTATAATGACAATTCACTATATATGTCTTGTCATTGAGCACACTATTACCACATGGATAGCGAAGGTTTAGTGGAATATGGGCCAAACAGAGGCAGGTGGCATAAAGATGTAAATGGATCATCTTGGTTGGCATGGGCAAGTTGAGCTGATGGGCCTGTATCCGTGCTGTTTGCCACTGTCTTTGTCCACTATACAAGTCAACACCAGCTGTATTGAGAAATGATTTTTGCTTCTGATTAGGAAACACTTAAAGTGAATGCGTACATCACCACAGATAGGCTTCTAACCTCTCTACTGAAAATGTTCCATTACATTCTAAAATATATTAATGTCGTCCTCATAAATGAACAGCTGTACTGGGGTTCCTGGATTGGGTCCAATTTTTGCACAACTTTGGCAAAAATACCTTTTCGTTTATCAATGCTACCGGAACTCAACTGCAATGGGAACAAACAAAAACACAGTCATTCATAAATTGAAGCCAGGAAATATAAAAATAGACGTTGCTTTCCGGAGTCAAAAAAAGTCAAATGATGGATCCTTTTTGGGATGACACCATCCCCAGCCTACAATCGCCCTTTCAGAACCACCCTGCCTAAGGTCATCTGTTGCCGCCCTGATCTGTCCTGTCCTGTCCTTTAGGAGATTGAGAGGGGATCTTATAGAAACTTACAAAATTCTTAAGGGGTTGGACAGGCTAGATGCAGGAAGATTGTTTCCCGATGTTGGGGAAGTCCAGGACAAGGGGTCACAGCTTAAGGATAAGGGGGAAATCCTTTCGAGATGAGAAGAACTTTTTTCACACAGAGAGTGGTGAATCTCTGGAACTCTCTGCCACAGAGGGTAGTTGAGGCCAGTTCATTGGCTATATTTAAGAGGGAGTTAGATGTGGCCCTTGTGGCTACGGGGATCAGGGGGCATGGAGAGAAGGCAGGTACGGGATACTGAGTTGGATGATCAGCCATGATCATATTGAATGGCGGTGCAGGCTCGAAGGGCCGAATGGCCTACTCCTGCACCTAATTTCTATGTTTCTATGTTTCTCTTGCTTCTAAGTTCCTCCCCGCGCCGACAATCAGTCTGAAGAAGGATCCCAACCCGATACTTCACCTATCCATTTTCTCCAGAGATGCTGCCTGACCTGCTGAGTCACTCTAGTATTGTGTGTCTATCAAGGTGTAAAAGAGCATCCGCAGATCATTTCCATTACATTTTGTTTAATTAACGTTTATCTATTAATTATGCACATGGATCTGAATGTGTTGACGTAAAAGATCCAAGTATTGGTCTGGGGAGAAGGTACAAACTCCGGTGTGCTCCACATGGTGTTCACGATATTACCTGTATTGTAGCTGGTATTTGATCGGCCAACACTGTTATATCATGGTCAAATGATAAGAAGACCTCTCTCGTTCTCACGGTACTCCTCTGCTCTATTGCTGCTCTGAGGTGTTGCTTCTCCAGTCTCACTTTCACATTGGCAATGTATCCATTCCTCAGATTCTGCGTAGGGGAAAAGACAGGTACTTAAATTGTGGAATAACAAACCTAAAACTCTTTTTTTTTTAAAGAACAGGGCAGCACGGTGACACAGCAGTGGTCAGAGGACAAAGCTGCAGAGGTTTTAAAAGAAGAAAGAGTGGACGGACAGTCTACGACCAGAATTCACAGCCTCAGA
The DNA here is from genome assembly GCF_028641065.1 of Leucoraja erinaceus. Classification (NCBI taxonomy): domain Eukaryota; kingdom Metazoa; phylum Chordata; class Chondrichthyes; order Rajiformes; family Rajidae; genus Leucoraja; species Leucoraja erinaceus. Next base: position 8,578,244 of record NC_073396.1, read on the forward strand.
GTTAAAGGACATTCCTTTAGGAAGGAGATGAGGAAGAATTTCTTTAGTCAGGTGATGAATCTGTGGAATTCATTGCCGCGGAAGGCTGTGGAGGCCAAGGCGATAGATATTTTTAAGGCAGAGATAGAAAGATTCTTGGTTAGTGCAGGTGTCAGGGTTTATGGAGAGATGGCATGATAATGGGGTTGAGAGGGGAAGATAGATCAGCCATGATTGAATGGCGGAGTAGACTTGTTGGGCCAAAGGGCCTAATTCTGCTCCTATCATCTATGAATATAAAACTAAACTACACACTCTGCACTCCCTGTCAAATGAACTGCACTGCATACTCTCCACTGTTGGAATGGGAATCCTCAACTCACATACTTAGTTAGCAGTGCCATGGCCACTAGGCCTGGCCAGTCTTGATTCTTGTCCAAGGAGGTAATACTTGTGCTCACCTGATAGTGATAGGTTCCAGTGGATGTGAACGGGAGGCCAAGTTTTTCCAGCTCCCCCACACTGTGCAGGAAAGCAGCAGTAACCTGGTAAATGGGTGTCCCTGTAAAGGTTCTCTCCATCTCCACAGAAGCTTGGACGTGTTTACTGCCGCTCTGCGCTTCAATTTTAACAGCACGGCGATTGTTCACATGGTCGTAACTGAGAGAGAGCTCCCCATCCGCAGGTAAACCTAGGCATCAAAATTCACAGTTAGAGTCACACAGTTGTACAGCACGGAAACAGGCCCTTCGGCCCATCTCACCCATTGGCCACAAATGGCGCCCATTGTTGAGGCCCAAAAGCCAAATTATAATCTGCAATGTCATAGGATCATGCAGCACGGAAACAGGCCCTTCGGCCCAAACATTGGAAAAGTCCACCCATCATTTACCAGGCCTTGTCCTGACCCCTTTTCTCAATGTTCCTACCCCTACAACAATTAATCTGAAGAAGGGTCCTGAGCCAAAACATCACCTATACATGTCTTCAATATTCCAGAGATGTCTTCCCATTGAGTTACTCCAGCACTTTACCTCTTTTTGTTGTTGTAAATCAGCACCTGCAGTTCATTGTCTCCATTTCCATACAGTTGTTCACACTGATTATAAAGGCCAGTGCATGTAGCCTCTTTGTTTCTAGTTAATTTCAGGTAGTTGAAGATATTTTCAAATAATTCATTATTGTTTTATGTTAATAACTCATTTAAACCATTTGAATTGCTTTTAGATGGATCTCATTATTGTCAAGGGAGTCTAGAGTGTTTTACTATCGTATGTCCCAAAACAGAACAATGACATTCTTATTTGCAGCAACACAACAGGTATTAAACATAGTACTCCGTAAAACCCATAATAAGTAAAAGAAAAGTTCAATAGACAATAGGTGCAGGAGTAGGCCATTCAGCCCTTCGAGCCAGCACCGCCATTCACTGTGATCATGATTGATCATCCACAATCAGTACCCCGTTCAGTAGGTATTATAGTGCACAGGGAAGAAAAGTGCTCCCAAGTCTATGTTGTTCCAGGCAGCGGGCAGTCGAAAAAAAAAAATAAAATTAAAAAAATCTATGTTGTTCAGAGCTTATTTGGAGGTTGTAGTGTTAAGTTGCCTGATGGCTGCAGTGAATAAGCTGGTCCTGAACCTGGATGTTACAGTTTTCAGGCTCCTGTACCTTCTTCCCAATGGCAGGAGTGAATAGAGAGTGTGGCCAGGGTGGGTGTGGATCTCTGGTGATGACGGCTGCCTTTTGGAGGCAGTGACTCTTGTCGCTCCCATTGATGGTGAGGGGAGGTCAGTTCCCGTGATGGGCTGGGAAGTGTTCACCACTTTTCGCATCTAATTCATTCCTGGGCGTTTGAGCTAATAAACCAGGCCGCGATGCAGCCAGTCAATATGCTAAATTGGCCTTAGGAGGCAATGAAATGTCTGGTAGATCCTGGGGCAGGGCCTGCGGTCTGCCATCTCCTACCCAGTCCACTCTGCCAGATGAGACCATGGCAGCCCAGCCTCAAGCTGATCATCATAGCAGAGCCATGAAGGAAAAGAGCGGCTGGAGGAAGAGTAGACAAACGTGGACTGCTGAAGCGTCCAGCACATTGAGTCCTAGCTTCCAGACAGATTGCAACATGGTTTTCAAGCAAATTACATTGGATTAACAATGTCAACTCATAGATTCCACAGAATTACATTATCTTACCAGCAATGGAAAATATTACTACACACTATCATTAGAGACATGGAAAAGTACAGCACAGACACTACACCCTCAGCCCACTGAGCCTGGAGTGACCATCAACCACACATTTACAGGAATCCTACAAGAATCCCATTTTTTTAATTCTCACCACATTCCCATCAACTTCCACAAATCCCACATGTTGTTTACAGAGCAGGGACAATCTACAGTGGTCAGCTTATCCAACCCACACATTTGGGGAGGTGAATGGAAACGGCTAGAGAATGTGCAAACTCCACACATTCTTCCTTTGCGAGCCTGGTTTTGGAGACAGACTGAATCATATAGCAATGTTACAAATTTTGAGATTTTAAAAATCAAGTCTGCAATTTATCCCATCAGATAAAGCATAACAATAAGTTTAATTTGACACCAAATTCACTTTCATATCTCAAGTATTAAAAAAGTTATGGCCATTTTCATACTCGGAAATTAGCATCTTGTTCCCTATTGATTTTCAATGGACATTACAAAAAAGCTGTGATCTTGGATAATCAAAGGCCCATTTCTTAAGGAAAGATTAACATTTTTAAATAGCCTAAGTGTCCAAAGATTATTCACAAATAATTCACAATATAACATGATTTTTATATCTAATTTACATTAATTTATAGGCCAAATGGAAGGAATTTAGTGTTCAATTGCTGTAAATAAATGCCCATTTAAATCGGCTTTCTAGTGGGTTCATGTGAACGCGATGGTTTAGAATGTTGACAGCGCGCTGGATTAGTGCCCTCAAATGCCGAGAAAAATACTGCGGGATATAAAAAGCCCAAAATGAACTACTCGCTATAGATAACTTGATATATAGGGTTATATATATGCCCCATTTAATGTAAAAATAAGGTACATACCTTTAATTGTTTGCTTTATAAAACCCTGGGGCTGCGAGAGGTTGCGGAATGAGACAGTAATTTTAAGATTATTATAACTATATTATCGAGGCCTATAAAACTAATAATACCTTTTGCGACCGGGTCTTGCAGCGATTTTTCGTTAATGATTTACTAGGCTGAACATCTGCAATTAGTACAGCCTAGTAAAAATCGCGTTTTAAACCCGCCCCCTCCAAACAGCGCCAAAATCGCGGACCTGGCTGTGGGCAGATTCCCAATGGCGATTCAGGTAGGTTTTGTAACATACCTAAATCATAGGTCAGGATTGAACCCTGGTCGCTGGAGCAGCTCCATTAGCTGTACCCACTGTCCCACTCGTGATGAGTAAGGGTGGCAGACTAGTTTGGTTCAGTTTAAAGACACAGGCCCGCCGTGCCGATCCCCGTACACTAGCACTATCCTACACACTAGGGACAATTTACAATCTTTACTGAAGCCAATTATCAGACAAACCTGCATGTCTTTGGAGTGTGGGAGGAAACCGGAGCACCCAGAGAAAACCCACACGGTCACAGGGAGGATGTACAAATTCCGTGCAGACAGAACCCATAGTCAGGTCTCTGGCGCTGTAAAGGGCTTGTCCCATTTTCACGACCTAATTCACGACCTTTTTTACTCGTGGACATTTTTCATCAGGTTAGAAAAACGCCCCGACCTACTTGATGCCACGAGTACCTACGACTAGCATCACGACCGAACTACCACCTACCTACGACCTCCTACGACCTCGTGACGACCATGCTGCGAGTATGTGTTAAGGGCAAACTCGGCAGAGGTCGTGAATTAGGTCGTGAAAGTGGGACAGGCCCTTAAGGCAGCAACTCTACCGCTGCGCCACCGTGCCGTCCCAAAACTAAGTGGTTTCAAGTAAGTGGCGTTGAGTTAGCATAATCGAGGTGAAGCCTTGATCAAACCCATTTAATTGTGATGTTAGTTGGAGATACAAGGAAATGCAAAGACTACATAGAAGTCTGAAGAAGGGTCCCAATCCGAAATGTCACCTATCCAAGTTCTCCAGGAATCCTGCATGAGAGTTACTCCAGCATTTTTATGTTTATCTAAGGAACTGCAGATGCTTTGTTTACAAAAAAAGATACAGTGCTGGAGTCACATGTCTGAAGGTCCTGGCCCGGAACGTCATCTACCCATGTTCTCCAGAGATGCTGCCTGACCTGCCTGAGTTACTCCAGCACTTCTTTGGGTTTTTTTTGTGGTGTCAATTCATGGACCTGTCGATTTTCCCAGAATTTTACAAACATGTGTGTGGAAAGAGGACAATGTCTGGCTAATGTCCCGTCCAATATTTTCAATTTAGTTTAGTTTCTTAGTTTAGAGATACAGCAGGTAAACAAGCCCTTTGGCCAATCGAGTCTGCACCGACCAATACAGTATACTAGTTCCATGTTATCCCACTTTCACACCTGACAGGGACAATTTATACAAGCCAATTCACCTACAAACCTGTACGTCTTTGGAATGTGGGAGGGAAGCGGAGCATGTAGAGAAGACGCACGCAGCCATAGACACTCTTTTAGGAGGAGAATTTTTTTTAGTCAGAGGGTGGTGAATCTGTGGAATTCTTTGCCACAGAAGGCTGTGGAGGCCAAGTCAGTGGATATTTTTAAGGCATAGTAGAACACCTCCCCCCCATATCCCCACAATCCCCGCTCCATTTCACTCATTCCCATTCTCCCTGACACTCACCTCGTGCTTCTCCCACATCTTCCCCTCTGCCCTTTCACTCCCTCTCCCCCCTCACTCCCTTAACCTTCATTCAAAACTGTTGGATCGTACACAATTTGTTTTGTGCCCGCTTGTTCCCCATTTACTGGTGCCCTCCCCTAATTACCCATTCACTGGTGCCCTCCCCTAATTACCCATTCACTGGTGCCCTCCCCTAATTATTCATTCACTGGTGCCCTCCCCTAATTATTCATTCACTGGTGCCCTCCCCTAATTATTCATTCACTGGTGCCCTCCCCTAATTATCCATTCACTGGTGCCCTCCCACTGGTGCCCTCCCCTAATTATTCATTCACTGGTGCCCTCCCCTAATTATTCATTCACTGGTGCCCTCCCCTAATTATTCATTCACTGGTGCCCTCCCCTAATTATTCATTCACTGGTGCCCTCCCCTAATTATTCATTCACTGGTGCCCTCCCCTAATTATTATTCATTCACTGGTGCCCTCCCCTAATTATTCATTCACTGGTGCCCTCCCCTAATTATTCATTCACTGGTGCCCTCCCCTAATTCACTGGTGCCCTCCCCATTTCCATTTACTGGTGCCCTCCCCTAATTACCCATTTACTGGTGCCCTCCCCTAATTACCCATTTACTGGTGCCCCTGAAAAACAGGGAGAAGGCAGGAGAATGGGATTAGAAGGGAGAGATAGATAAGGCAGGATTGACTGGCGGAGTAGACTCGATGGACCGAATTACCTAATTCTACTCCTATTCCTTATAGAAACATAGAAACATAGAAATTAGGTGCAGGAGTAGGCCATTCGGCCCTTCGAGCCTGCACCGCCATTCAATATGATCATGGCTGATCATCCAACTCAGTATCCCGTACCTGCCTTCTCTCCATACCCCCTGATCCCCTTAGCCACAAGGGCCACATCTAACTCCCTCTTAAATATAGCCAATGAACTGGCCTCAACTACCCTCTGTGGCAGAGAGTTCCAGAGATTCACCACTCTCTGTGTGAAAAAGGTTCTTCTCATCTCATCTCATCTTATGACCTTATGATAGGGTGATCGTGCAAACTCCGCACGGGCAGCACCAGTAGTCAGGATCGAACCCGTGTCTTTGGCGCTGTAATGCACCAACTCTACATCTGTGTCACCGTATTTTGTTCATTGTCAGGGTGGAGGATGAACTTCTGTGCACGTGCGGGAGCAAACACGGGATAAACAGCTTGGTAAACCGCGCTGTCACCCGCAGGGCGCTTGGCTGACAGTCTGTTTGTCTGACCTTAGCTCTGCTGGCTGGACTGTGAGACTCAGACGCAACCGTATCTGGAAGCTGTGACCACACCAGTAGTTGGATTGCTTTGGAAGACGTTAGCTTCCAAATTCTTTGGCGTCTAGAAAGCCAGATTAAATTGATAGTGTACGATGATCAGCCAAAGATGCTTTTAAGATTGTCAGAGTGAGACCCAATGCACATTGGAGGAACAGTGCCCAATATTTTGCTTGATCAGATTACACCCCAGCAGCATGAACATGGATTTCTCTAACTTCAAGTAACCCTTGCTTTCCCTCTGTCTCTGTCTCTCCCCCCATCCTAATTGTCCGACTAGTTTCACTGAACTCCTGATTACATTTTACTGATTCTATGCCTCGTTGTCACCTTCCCCTGAGCTAACAATGAACCATTCTACATTTTCCTGGATCATCGTTCCCTTTGATCTCTCATTTTCACACCTTACCCTTCCATATCTCGAGTCTCCCTCTACCCTGACTCTCGGTCTGAAGAAGGGACTCGACCTGAAACATCACCCATACCCTCTCTCCACAGATGCTGCCTGTCCCGCTGTGTTACTCCAGCATTTTGTGTCTCTCTTCAATGCTTTTAAGGGCCTGTTGCTGCAAATTTACATGACAGGAGAGGTCCAAGGTACATAGGTGTGTCACGTTGTCCAACATTGGAACCTCGTGCATACAAACAGTTGTCTGTCAGGTGTCTTTAAACCACTTACCTGTTGCTATCAGTTCTTCCAGGTTGTGAGTCACTTTACCAGTGACCTTGGTTTGGTTGGTTTTGGTCACCTGTAAAAGCTGGACGCACATCGTCCTATCATCCGCCTTCCAACAGGCCTGGCCCAGCCTTGATTCTTGTCCAAGCTCCAGATGTCCTGTAAACTCTGACGTCACTGGGATGGTCATGCTACCATTTTGGGTCAACCTGAGAATCAACTCATGTGCGCTGGTGCTGCTGAAAGTATTGCCATTTTGAAGATGAACCCTGTAAAGGATGTCTCCAATTTCAATTTTAAGGTCACCTGCAATGGAGCATAAGAACAAGATGATTAAAACATTTGATAAAAGCAACGATTAAATAAATAAGTGTTTTTTTTTTACAATTGGGACGAAACAAGATTACTGCAGCAAGGGGAAAAAATAGGAAGGGGCGGCACGGTGGCGCAGCGGTAGAGCTACTGCCTTACAGCGCCAGAGGCCCGGGTTCAATCTTCAATGCTTGGTTGTATGGAGTTTTTACGCTTTCCCTGTGACCTGCGTGGATTTTCTGCGAGATATTCAATTTCCTCCTGCACTCCGAAGACGTACAGGTTTGTAGGCCAATTGGCTTGGTATATATGTAAAAAAAAAATTGTCCCTAGCGTGGGCAGGGTAGTGTTAATGTGCGTGAATCACTGGTTAGAAGCGGATTCGGTGGGCCTAAAGGCCTGTTTCTGCATTGTATCCCTAAACTAAACTAAACTAAATAACGAAGATTATTGCTGCCATGAGATTTTTGGTCACCTGTCTTTGGACAGTAGTGTATCTATTAGCTCGGTCTTTTAGCGGGAAGCCAATCCCCTGCAGAGGGTGTAGCACAGCGCACCTCAAGGTGGTGGCTCAGTTGTGGCACCACTTTGAGGATTACAAGCTTTGTTCCCAGGAATCAACACCTTTGGTAAATTGTAAATGTCCCAACTCCCACAACAATCATGAGAGGAATAGGTCGGGTAAAGGCACAGAGTCTCTTGGTCAGAGTAGGTGAATCGAGGACCATAGGACATAGGTATAAGGTGACGGGGAAAAGATTTAATAAGAATCAGAGGGGGAAACTTTTTCACACAAAGGGTGGTGGGTGCATGGTACAACCTGCCAGAGGTAGTTGAGGCAGGGACTATCCCAACGTTTAAGAACCAGTTAAAATACATGGATAGGACAGGTTTGGAGGGCTGTGGGCCAAACGCGGGCAGGTGGGACTAGTGTAGCTGCGGCATGTTGGCCAGTGTTGGCAAGTTGGGCCGAAGGGCCTGTTTCCACACTGTATCACTCTATGACTATGACTAACAAACAAAATACCCATGGCAAGTAGATTTAGACACCTTGAATATTACATTTACTGAGTTCTACAAATGTATTCTACAATGGAAACCACCCCCTCCCCTTGTACTTTCCCTTGCAACCGCAAGAAATGCCAGACACTTGTCGCTTTACCTCCCCCCTTGACTCCATCCAAGGACCTTAGCAGTCTTTCCAGGCGAGGCTGAGGTTCACCTGCACCTCCTCCAACCTATTCTATTGCATCCGCTGCTCTAGGTGTCAACTGCTCTACATCGGTGAGACCAAGCTCAGGCTTGGCGATCGCTTCGCCCAACACCTCCGCACAGTCCGCATTAACCAACCTGATCTCCCGGTGGTTCAGCACTTCAACTCCCCCTCCCATTCCAAATCCGACCATTTTGTCCTGGGCCTCCTCCATGGCCAGTCCCACCGCACATTGGAGGAACAGCACCTCATATTTCTTTCTTTCTATCTATCTATCTATCTATCTATCTATCTATCTATCTATCTATCTATCTATCTATCTATCTATCTATCTATCTATCTATCTATCTATCTATCTATCTATCCATCCATCCATCCATCCATCCATCTATCTATCTATCTATACTTTTCTGTCATTTGTAAGTTTAAAGGGAGCAAGGAAAGGGAGTCTGGATGTTTTAAGGTAATGGGAAGTAGAGCATAGTGTGGAAGGTCCTGTAGTGAGTAAGATCAGTATGAAGGAGGGTCGCTAGACACCCCAACCGAAACGTTGTCTGTGCATTCCCTCCCCCGGTGCTGCCTAACCCTCTGAGTTCCTTCAGCACTTTGAACTTTGCTCAGTGTGAGAGTCAACTTGTCAAAACAAATTGCAACGTACAAGCCCTCAGATCCCACTTCCAGCAGCAGACTTACATGCGTCATAGTGCTCCCCACCCTGATGCTGATCACACCACTGGCTCGCACTCTGCACGCACTCTGCACGCACGGCTCACACTAGTAAGCAAATCAGATGCTGAAGATTCAGTCGCTGATTTATTAGAGTTTTAAAGTATTCCCATAACATAAATCAAAATAGGACATACATGGTAAATAGTAGGGAATTGAAGAATACAGTTGAACAGAGGGATCTGGGAATAACCGTGCATAGTTCCTTGAAGGTGGAATCTCATATAGATAGGGTGATAAAGAAAGCTTTTGGTATGCTAGCCTTTATAAATCAGAGCATTGAGTATAGAAGCTGGGATGTAATGTTAAAATTGTACAAGGCATTGGTGAGACCAAATCTGGAGTATGGTGTACAATTTTGGTCGCCCAATTATAGGAAGGATGTCAACAAAATAGAGAGAGTACAGAGGAGATTTACTAGAATGTTGCCTGGGTTTCAACAACTAAGTTACAGAGAAAGGTTGAATAAGTTAGGTCTTTATTCTCTGGAGCACAGAAGGTTAAGGGGGGACTTTATAGAGGTCTTTAAAATGATGAGAGGGATAGACAGAGTTGACGTGGACAAGCTTTTCCCTTTAAGAATAGGGAAGATTCACACAAGAGGACATGACTTCAGAATTAAGGGACAGAAGTTTAGGGGTAATATGAGAGGGAACTTCTTTACTCAGAGAGTGGTAGCGATGTGGAATGAGCTTCCAGTGGAAGTGGTGGAGGCAGGTTTGTTGGTATCATTTAAAAATAAATTGGATAGGCATATGGATGAGAAGGGAATGGAGGGTTATGGTATGAGTGCAGGCAGGTGGGACTAAGGGAAAAAAAGTTGTGTCGGCACGGACTTGTAGGGCCGAGATGGCCTGTTTCCGTGCTGTAATTGGTATATGGTTATATGGTTATGGGATGGGCGAGAATTCTATTTCTGCAACATGTGACTGAATATTTCGCTCCTTGCCTAAGTGTTTTGCTCAGCAGGTAAAGATGCAATCCTTGGAGAAAAAGAATAGGCAACGTTTCAGGTCAAGACCATTCTTCAGGGTGAGTGTCAAGGGAGAGGGAAATCTAGTGCCGACTCTGATTTATTCGGTACTGCCCCCGTCCCACTTAGGAAACCTGAACGGAAACCTCTGGAGACTTTGCGCCCCACCCAAGGTTTCCGTGCGGTTTCCGGAGGTTTTTGTCAGTCTCCCTACCTGCTTCCACTACCTGCAACCTCCGGCAACCACCTGAAACCTCCGGGAACCGCACGGAAACATTGGGTGGGGCGCAAAGTCTCCAGAGGTTTCCATTCAGGTTTCCTAAGTGGGACAGGGGCATACCTTTTCACACCTCTTGTTTCCCTCTCCCCTGACTCTCAGCCTTAAGAAGGGTTTCAACCCCAAACGCCACCTATTCGTTTTCTCCAGAGATGTTGCCTGACCCATTGAGTTACTGCAGCATTTTGTATCAATCTTTGCTGTAAACCAGTTTCTGCAGTTCCTTCCTACACAAAGAAGCACCGTTTTTTTTTCCAGCAGTGCATTATAAATAGCGTTTAGTTTAGATTAGTTTAGGTTATACATCTATGTTTTAGGCAAGGCACACTATCAATAATAAAGCACAATGTGTATGTAAAAATTAAACATTTGCTAAAATATCCAACATTGTAGGACACATAAAAGACACAAAGTACTGGAATAACACAACATGTTTAAGAAGGAACTGCAGATGCTGGAACAATCGAAGGTAGGCAAAAATGCTGGAGAAACTCAGCGGGTGAGATAACACAAGTCAGGCAGCAACTCTGGAAAACATGGATAGGTGATATCTTGGGTCCCATACATTGTGTCTTTTTTTTGTAAACCAGCATTTGCAGTTCCTTGTACCTACATTAGAGGACATCAGGCTGCACAATATGAAGTATAAACAGACCTGTCAATACAGAAGAATCTTTAGGGCATTAATTCAGACTTTAAACAACGGTTGAACAATTACCTTCATGGCTATTGTTCTGTTGGTTTAATGTTGCGGCCACATGCAGAAGTTGTGGGAATTTCAGCCCTTTAGTCATATTGTGCTGGACAGTTCCCGACAATGTCATGTGTAAACCTTCCTGGTACTCCTTCAAACCCATTAGATCTACCACAATCGTTTGCTCATCCAACTGTAGACTGGAAACCAATAGGAATCTAAAAGCAGGCAAAATGTGTGTGTTAGTCCATCAGCAACAGATGAATAATTCTAATAAATCTGACTTTGAGTAAAGCATGTGCAAAAATCTTGAAACAGCTTGAGTGTGAGGAGTGACTATTGAAGAAATATGCAATGCTTTGCATGGATCTACCATGTGATTTTCGACAGGCACATGGAAGAGCAGAGTATAGAGAGATATGGAACGTGTGCAGGCAGATAAGATCAGTTTAACGGCATCATGTTCGGCACAAACATTGTGGGCCGAAGGGCCTGTTCTATGTGAAAAAGGTATAATCTGAGAATGCAATTTCCATCCTGGCCAAAGCACTGCTAATGGAGTTCGGAGAAACCTACACTTTAACTCCTCTTCCCAGTTCCCACACAGACCGTTCTGTGCCAGGACTCCTCCAACTTCAGAGTGAGGCCAAACATAAAAATTGGAGGAAAAGCATTTCATATTTCGCTTGGGCAGCTTACAATCCAGTGGTATGAATTTTGTTTTCTCTACCTCATGTAACCCTTGCACCCCCCCTCTCTCCATCGCTCCCCCACCCAAGTCGTACCAGCTTCAAAGTCGTCTTGTTGAGTCTCATTGTCTATGTTCCTTCTCACCTTGGCCACAGCTAACAATGTCCTATTTCCTTTATCATTGTTACTTTTTTTGCATATCTTTCATTCATTTGTTCTGTATCTCTCTTTATCACGTTCTATCTCTCTCTTTATCACCGTCTATACCTCTCGTTTCCCTTTCCCCTAACTCTCAGTCTGAAGAGGGGTCTCGACCTGAAACGTCACCTATTCCTTTTCTCCAGAGATGCTGCCTGACCCGCTGAGTTACTCCAGCTTTTTGTGTCTATGCTATTCAATTTGTTGAGTGAATATCGTGGTAAAAATAAGCCCATTGTGGTTCTCAAAGTAAATCAATGTCTCGTCTATCAAAGAGTATTGATGCTACAGAGAATATTCGCATAAGCAAACTCTTCAAGGTCAGCACAGCTCTATATCTTTTAACAGACGTTCTGGAAAGCATGTTGAAATTTCAACAGCACATTGTACATTTTACCTCGAATTGTGTGCCTTCCCTGTTATTTGAAACCGGCTGTTCAAAGGAGCACCAAGCAAGTGCTGGCGAAGAGCAGCTTTAATGCCCAGAATCCTGACATTCCTCGTATTCTCATTCACCACGTCAAACTCTGTTACCATCAGGTCTTCACCATTAGAGTGCAGGTAGAATGTGCCATTGTAATTAGTCTCACGGTAATTCTTCGCTGTAGCACGGACCTGTTTTGATCGGGAAGATTCCAAGTATCAAATCACATTTGAAATATTTGCGGCGTCATATTGAAATAATCAACTCGTTAGTTTTCTGTACTAACCTTAAGTTTTGAAATTAATTTGCAAAATATACGGTTCGATCATTTTGTTAATTAGCTATTCACTTACAAGTTAAAGACTAATAGTACATGGAATACATTAAACCCACGCAATAATGGACATATATATATATATATACAGTATATAGTGGATTGGTTATAGCAGGCTGAGGCTCCGACTGCACCGCCCCACCAACATGGGTTAGATTTTTACAGATGAAACATCAGTGAAATTATATAGTCATAGAATCATACAGCATGAAACAGGCCTTTCAGCCCAACTTATTCAAGATCATCATCATCATCAGCGTTGAAAACATCAACGGACACGGTGCCTTACAATGTAATGTACGACAGTGATCGCAACTTCTACTGAAGTGTGGATGGCCATTGGCTCGCTAGGAGCTCATCCGCCCTTTGACGGGATTTGTTTTTGGTCCTGCTGGGGGTCCACAGTCCCCTCCTCACTTGGCAAATCAGGTGGGGGAGACGGTTTAGTCGCTGACTATCCGACCATGGAGCAGGTAGCATGGGATTACATGGTACCCGTGGCGGGGGGGAACTCCCCCCGACCGACCTGACCAAGATGCCCCATCTAAGCTGGTCTCACTTGCCCACGTTTGGCCCATATCCCGCTAAACCTTCAGTCTGAACGTTGCCTATTTCCTTCACTCCATAAGTGCTGCCGCACCCGCTGAGTTTCTCCAGCATTTTTGTGTACCTTCGATTTTCCAGCATCTGCAGTTCCTTCTTAAACACATCCCTCTAAACCTTTCCTATCTATGTACTTATCCAAGTGTGTTTCAAATGCTATTATAGTACATGCCTCAACTACCTCCTCTGGCAGCTCGTTTCATATACCCATCACCCTCTGCGTGAAAAAAATGGTCCCTCACACCTTAAACCTAAGCCCCCTGTTATGGGGCATAATCAACACCAAATTTAGGATTTCTGTTCGAATCATAAAGTCATGGTTGGTGATTCCAGCCACATCCAGCAGATGTTTCATATCTTCTCCATCAGTACCCCCGCATATAAACACTTTCCTACACTAGGGACAATTTTTACATTCAATTGCCAATTAACCTACAAACGTACGACTTTGAAGTATGGGAGGAAACCGAAGATCTCGGAGAAAACCCCCACAGGTCACAGGGAGAACGTAGAAACTCCGTACAGACAGCACCCGTGGTCAGGATTGAACCCGGGTCTCTGGCGCTCTAAGCGTTGAAGGCAGCAACTCTACCGCTGCGCCACATATATTGAGTCTTGGCTACAGATTACCCACACCATTCCACCTTTCTTTCCAAAATAAAGTTTATCGAGGGTATATGGTTTACCTGGAAAGTATACGGCACTGCTGATTGGTAGGGATGAGTTAACTCCGAGAAAACTTGTATCTCTTTGGAGGATCCATTCATCTGAATAGAGAACTAGTTGAATGGAAAAAGATCCATGTTAAATCAAGAACACTTCATCGTGTAAATTAACATGTATTTTGTTACTGAAGTTGTATTCTATTGTTCAAGATTTGATAAATCAGATCAGGTTCACTGTTTAAACAATTATCATTTAAACATTTAAAACAACTATCCTAATAGGAGAAACGTTTTTTTTGACGGTTATGTTTATATTTATATTATGTAATAATAATGTATTTTAACAAATCTTTATTTGTAAGGTGCTGAACATACTCAAATTAGTTGAGGCGAATAAACAAAACGGGCAGCTGACAACTTAGTAAAGTGGTGGAAGGTAAAAATAGATGTTAGGGTGAGTTGCTGTGGTTTCAATTTTACTGTACAACATGGACGAGGCCGATAAAGAAATAGAAATATAGAACAATAGGTGCAAGAGTAGGCCATTCGGCCCTCCGAGCCAGCATCGCCATTCAATATGATCATGGCTGATCATCCCCAATCAGTACCCCATTCCTGCTTTCTTCCCATATCCCTTGATTCTTTTAGCCCTAAGAGCTACATCTAACTCTCTCTTGAAAACATCCAGTGAATTGGCCTCCACTGCCCTCTGTGGCAGCGAATTCCACAGATTCACAACTCTCTGGGTGAAAACGTTTTTCCTCATCTCAGTCTTAAATGGCCTACCTTTTATTCTTAAACTGTGACCCCTGGTTCTGGACTCCCCCAACATCGTTCCTATAGCCGACTATCGAGGCCGACTTTGCTGGCCAGTATCTCGGTCCCTCCATTGCTTGTTAGTCTGGTAAAACAGATAATACTGCAGAACTCTGGAACCAAAGGTGCTGGAACAATGGTGGTGTTCCAGCACCAGGTGTGTTTATAATCTTGCATTTGTCCCAGCAAGGACAGGGTTAATTAACTGCTCAATGGATTGTTGTTATCAACTTGCTCTTATGAGTGTGGGTGTTTCACTTTCGTTTTATTCAGTTTAGTTTATTGTCACGTGTACCGAGGAACAGTGAAGAGCTTTTGTTGCGTGCTAACCAGCCAGCAGAAAGACAAGACATGATTACAATTGAGCCATTACGGTGTATTGATACATGACAAGGAAATAACGGAATGCAAGGTTTTAGTGCAAGGTTTAAGCCAGCAAAGTCCGATCAATGTAGACACAAAATGCTGGAGTAACAGAGGGCCAAGCAACATCAATGGAGAGAAGGGGTGACGTTTCGGGTCGAGACCCTTCTTCAGACTTGACCTGAAACGTCATCCATTCCTACTCTCCAGAGATGCTGCCTGTCCCGCTGACTTATTCCAGCATTTTGTGTCTACCTTCGATTTAAACCAGCATCTGCAGTTCTTTCCTGCACACAAAGTCCAATCAAGGATACTCCAAAAGTTGTGTGTGTGTGTGTGTGTGGTGTGTGAATCTGTGTCTGTGTGTGTGTCTGTGTGTGTGTCTGTGTGTATGTGTGGTGTGTGTGTGTGGTGTGTGTGTGTGTGTGTGTGTGTGTGTGTGTGTGTGTCTATATCCGTGCGCGTGCCCATATGTATATATGTGCATGTGTATAATATAAATACATGTGTGCGTAAGTAACATACATACATACAAACGTTCTGACACGTAACCAGCATTTTGCCACTAACCTGTGAATTATCCTTATTGAAGGCAAATTTGCAATTAGCTCCATAATTAAAACTGTCGTTCTTGTTTTGCATCATGAACAATTCCCCATCCAGCATTAAAGCATGTGGAACTCTTAACTGGGCATGGAAAAGAAATGAGCAATTAAATACAAGTATAGTTTTCACTGCTTTGATAATATCGTCATTCCTTAATCCCAAAAAGGGATTATCTAAAGTGAAATATCATGCGTGGAAAAGTGCAGGCAAAATGCAGTGTTGACATTTTGGTACAATGTACTCGTTGCATCATATAATGCACCATTAATAATAGCAAAAATTAGATTTGTAAGTCAAAAACATGCACTCCAAAGAGTCAATAATGTTATAATGAAGATATGCAACTTAAATGTATGTAAATCGTGGAACAGCTATACATGATAACAAATTATGAACATTTGATGGCACTGGGCCTGCTGGCGGTTGAGAGGAATGAGGGGGGACTTCAACAAAACTTACCGAATATAGAAAGGCTTGTATAGAGTGGATGTGGAGAAGATGTTTCCATTAGTGGGAGAGTCTAGGACTGGAGGTCATAACCTCAGAATTAAAGGACATTCCTTTAGGAAGGAGATGATGAGGAATTCCTTTAGTCAGAAGGTGGTGAATCTATGGAGTTATTTGCCACAGAAGGCTGTGGAGGCCAAGTCAATCTATATTTTTAAGGCAGAGGTAGATAGATTCTTGATTGGTACAGGTGTCAGAGGTTATGGGGAGGGCAGGAGAATGGGGTTAGAAGGGAGAGATAGATCAGCCATGATTGAATGGCGGAGTAGACTTGATGGGCTGAATGGCCTAATTCTGCTCCTATCACTTATGACATGATTATAGGATCTCAGTATACCTGTAGATTGTGCTCTGTGTCAAAGTGTACAAGATACCACAAGTCCGTGTCAGTAGATTTATTCTGATATTGGCCATGAAGTGTGAGAGCATCTCTCTTGTTGATTTTCATTGTTGCTTCTGCTTCAAACGTTGCCTGTGGGACAGATCATCTCATATATATTAATATATATCTCATCTATGTTAGTGCTTTCCTAAAGTAAAACAATGCAAATTGAAAACAGCATGCAGTGGGAGGTGTACTATGAAGGAAACTGATATTTAACCGTCAGCTGCTGGTGACCAAACGCAATATCTTCCATGAGGCTAGTTTTAATTAAAAACACAGTTTTGGCCCTGTCCCACTTACGTGACTTTTACGCAACATGTTGAAAATTCAGCGGCAACCAGAAAGACGCTACGACTCTTTGGGTGACTACTCACGACCATACTGACGACACCCTGGTGACATGTCGCGGGGTGAAGCCTGTATGGTCGTGAGTAGTCGCCCAAATAGTTATACCTTGTTCTGTCGCTGTTGGATTTTCAACATGTTGAAAATTTTCAGCGACCTGCAACGACCTATGATGGGTGCCGGCAGTCGCCGAAAAAGTCGCGTAAGTGGGACAGGCCCTTTACAGTGATTTAATTATTCAGACAGAACAATAAGTTTCTTATTCCTCATAGTGTACATCATAACTTAATTACTCAAATGCTTTGCACAGTCCTGCCACCATTATCCTGCCTGTTGCTCTAATTTAGCTGCCAACGTATTTATTGGAAATTCATATTTCTTCTAAGAATAAGGACAGTGGAACCTACTATTTTAACCCATTTACTCAACAGGAATTTCCAGGATAGAAATAGAGAGCTGGAGTAACTCAACGGACCAGGCAGCATCTGTGGAGAGTACGGGCAGGTGTAGGAACAAATAACTTTAAGGCAGAGGTTGATAGATTCTTGATTAATATGGGTGTCAGAGGTTATGGGGAGAAAGCAGGAGAATAAGGTTAGGAAGGAGAGATAGATCAGCTGTGATTGAATGGCGGAGTAGACTTGATGGGCAGAATGGCCTAATTCTGCTCCTATCACTTAGGAATACCTAGGAACATAGGACATATAGAACTTAGGAATATTACCAAAGAATCAAAGCTGTAAAGGAGGAAGCAATTCGGCCCATTGAGTCAATACAATCCCCTCTGCAGAGAGACCTCTCCCTTTCCTTCAGTCTTTCCACAAAGCCCTGCAAATTAATTGCTCCTAAGTATCAATGAATTCCATCTTGATATCGTTGATAATGGTGTCAAAATACATGGGTATAAGGAAAGTGGGGTCTATTGAGTTGAGATCTAATTCAGTAACTGAAGAACCAAATTCTGCCCCCATGTTTTGTAGCTGAGCACAGGGTTATCCGAGCCAATACTCACAGCATGGTCAGTCTTTGTTTTGACGCAAACCTCCACGCTCTTTGGAATTACTTCACCTTTATACGGGTGCGTCAGGCTAACACAAACCTGAAAAAGGAAGTATTGTAAATACTTTACCACGTGTGGATAAAGCACTGATAGATATAGAGCCAAATATCCCACATCTCAAATATTATACAGCTCACTAGACATCAGCCTTGATCGAAAACGGAGCAGACTCGATGGGCAAAATTGACTAGTTTTGCTCCAAAGTCTTATGATCATATTGAAATGTTAATGTTAGTCATGTTTTATAATCTAAAAAACAATATATATCCCAGAGCTAGCAAAATGAAGAATAAATGAAAAATCAAACAGGGCTGCACGACGGCACAGCAGTAGAGTTGCTGCCTCACAGCGCCAGAGACCCAGGTTCGATCCTGACTACAGGTGCTTGTCGGTACGGAGTTTGTACGTTCTCCTCGTGACCTGCGTGGGGTTTTCTCCAAGATCTTCGGTTTCCTCCCAAACTCCAAAGACGTACTGGTCTGTAGGCTAATTGGCTTGTGTATAAATGTAGGTTGGCCTGTGTGTGTGTGTGTAGGATAGTATTAATGCGTGGGGGGGGGGGGATCGCTGGTCGGCACAGACTCGGTGGGCCGAAGGGCCTGTTTCCGCGCTGTATCTCTAAACTAAACTAAACTATTAAACGGGTTAGATAGCATAGCTTGAAAAAAGGAATAGGTGACGTTTCGGGTCAAGACCCTTCTTAAGACTGCGAGTCTGGGAAGAGGGAAACGAGAGATAGAGACAGTGATGTAGATAGATATAGAACAAATGAATGAAAGATATTAGATACTAAGATATGGTTTGGATACTTGTGTTGATTTTATTTCTTACAAATGGTTTATCAGGCTGGTATCCAAGGGTGAGCCTGTGAACAGTTTCCTCCTTCTCATTCACCAAGGCTTTTACTTCCAAGACATAATGCATCTTCCTCTTATCCACAGTAAAGGTCTCGTGCAGAAGGGTGTTCTGTGGAATTGGCAGCTTAAAAGGGTGTCTATAGAACAAAACCGGGGAAACAAAGGATGAATAACTAGATACAAGAGAGAAGCATGGTAGACCAGAACTTGCTCTGTTTAACATCAGTTTTAACGGTCATGGTTAAACTAACTTGTAAACTGTGCCTCAATTTACACAAGATAATAATCTGTGAATTATGGATCACCATAAATTGCTGGAGGTTTTGAGCTGTCTTGTGATGCCCATGTAAAATTCTGAGCTCCGTCCTAAACCCCACAGCTCAAGAGAAAGAAATTTCTGCCACTAGCTCGGTAAAGACAAATTAACCACACAATATCAGGGACAATTTTCAACTCTGTAAGGACTCTTTGACGAATGCTATGTATAATCTTCTAAAGCCATGCAACCTAATAGCCCTGCCCCACTGTACGAGTTCATTCCATGAGCTCTCCCGAATTAAAAAAAAAATCAAACTCATGGTGAGCACGGAGAATGAACGTAGCGGGTACGTCGGAGCTCGGGGACGTCTCTTAGCGGCTCGTAACGCTAACGGCAGGTACTCGGGAAGACTCGCTAACGGCAGGTAAGCACGGGAAGACTTGTGAAGAATTTTCAACATGTTGGAAATTGTCCACGAGAGCCCCGAGTACCGACGAGTGGCCATTACCGTAAATCTCCAAGTTCGATTCAGGGCAAACTCGGGAGAACTTTTGGAATGAACTCGAACCGTGGGACAGGGCTTTAAGTGAATCATTCTGAAAATCCCCCAGAATATAAGGAACTGCATTTGCATAATTGGTACATTGTTCTGCTCCTAGAACCTATGAAGCGATGGACAACATAGTGCCAGTCCACAGACTAGGTACGAGACCCATTGCCTGTGCATCAACAGATTGGCAATTATACAGCAAAGATTGTTGCTTAATTGACAATGATAAATGATCCCAAAATGGTTTCCCGGAACACTTTCCCAAAACATCTCCAAAGGAATCTCATTTAGATACCTCGTTGACAATGTGAAAGCAAATTCAAATCAGGGCAGCTATCACCTAAATTGGATGGACGCATGGTTCTGGAATATCATCTTCTCCCTCTTCAGCTCCTCGATCTGTCCATTCAACTGCATCACCAAAGGTGGGCCCTTACTGATGGTCCACAGGGCCACCACCGACAGACTCTTACTCTTCTTTGGCTGTGAATTGACAACAAATTGAAAGATGCTTAAAGGAGGAATGAGTTCTCTTAAAATGATCAAGAGATCCAGATGTTTCCTGGTAATATTTTGCAGACAGAACCTCGCCAAGCCTCAAGTGATTCAAGTATTCTTGCCAAAGACGCAAAGCCCGTTGGTTTGATTTTGCTTTTAACACCAGAAACCACTTAAGAGTTATTGTGTTCAAAGTTGCGAACATCTAGTTTACTCCATTTAGTCATAGAGTAATGCAGCGTGGAGACAGGCCCTTCGGCCCAACTTGGCCGCACTGGCCACCATGTCCCAGCAACAGTCCCGCCTGCCCCATTTGGTCCATATCCCTCCAAACCTGGCCATATCCATGTGTTTAAGAGGGAACTGCAGATGCTGGAGAACGAAGGTTACACAGAAAAGCTGGAGAAACTCAGGGGGTGCAGCAGCATCTATGGAGCGAAGGAAATAGGCAACGTTTCGGGCCGAAACCCTTCTTCAGTCTGAAGAAGGGTTTCGGCCCGAAACGTTGCCTATTTCCTTCGCTCCATAGATGCTGCTGCACCCGCTGAGTTTCTCCAGCTTTTCTGTGTAACCTGCCCTATCCATGTACCTGTCTATCTGTTTCTTAGGCAATAGGATAGTCCCAGCCTCAACTACCTCCTTGACAGCTTGTTCCATACACCCACCACCCTTTGTGTGAAAACTTTACCCCTCAAATTCCTATTATATATTTTCCCCTTCACCTTAAACGTATGTCCTCTGGTCCTCAATACACCTACTCTGGGCAAGAGACTCTGTGCGTCCACCTGATCTATTCATCTCATGATTTTATACACCTCTATAAGATCACTCCTTCATGCTCCTGTGCTCCAAGGAATAGAGACCCAGCCTGCTCAACCTCTCCCATAGCCAGACCCTCTAGTCCTGGCAACATCCTCGTAAATCTTCTCTGCACCCTGTATCCTTTCCAGTTTGGCAACGTGACTTGCGGATGGAAACGTCAGGATTCTAACAGTGACAAGGTTCAACTAAAACAGAATAGATTTTGACTAGGTAGACACAAAATGCTGGAGTAACTTAGGCAGCATCTATGGAGAGAAGGAATTCGACTTTATCCAACATCTGCAGTTCTTTCTTACACATAAGTTTGGACTGAGCTGGCTCAAATAAGGAATAAACTGTTCCAGATCCATTGGATGGAATCACTGAATCGGTTCTGAATCGCCAATTTAAAGGGTTATTTAGAAAATACATTAAAAACCACAAAGATCAGAATTAGTCATTGTTAAAAATGCTTCCCTTCAAAAATGCCGACTTTTTGACAAACTGCGGAAGGAAATGAGTGCTGGAGTTGACTACTGGTCTCCCCAGGGTCACTCAGCTAAATGATTAGCACATCCTCATGTGGCTTCGGATAACTCAAAACTACAAGTTGGGTTACAGTCAAAAATAAATGTGGAAGCTATTTTCTTTGTTTTAAGTTTTAAAAATCTAGAACATAGGACAGCACGGCTCAGGGACAGGCCCTTCTGCCCGCAGAGTCTGTGCCAGACATGATGCCTGAGCCTGCACATGATCCACACTCCTCTGTTCCCTGCAGAGCGATGCTCCTTTCTAAAAGCCTCTTCAACGTCACTATCATATCTGCCTCCACCACAGGCACCCACTCTGTGATTAAAAAAACTGCCCTTTGAACATTGTCCCTCTCATCTTAAACCTATGCCTTCTCCACTTTGACATTTCCACCCTGGGAAAAAGGTTCTGATCGTCTACCGTATCTATGACTGTTGATTTTATATACTTCTATGAGGATTTGTTCTCAATTCCAAGCTGATATGCATCCATCCTGTTGCCAACTAGAGAGCGGACCTGAGCTACCATCTACCTCATTGGAGACCCACAAATTAACCTTAGACAATAGACAATAGACAGATGATCAGCCATGATCACACAGACTAATATCCAGAACCAGGGGCCACAGTTTAAGAATAAGGAGTAAGCCATTTCGAACGGTCGAGGAAACACTTTTTCTCACAGAGAGCGGTGAGTGTGTGGAATTCTCTGCCTCAAAAGGCGGTGGAGGCAGGTTCTCTGGATGCTTTCAAGAGAGAGCTAGATAGGGCTCTTAAAAATAGCGGAGTCAGGGGATATGGGGTGAAGGCAGGAACGGGGTACTGATTGGAGATGATCAGCCATGATCACATTGAATGGCGGTGCTGGCTCGAAGGGCCGAATGGCCTACTCCTGCACCAATTGTCTATTGTCTATTGTTAATCAGACTCTACTGGTCTTTATATTGCACCATACATCATTCCCTTTACCCTGTAGCTGTACACTGTGGACGGCTCGTTTGTAATCATGTAAAGACTTTCCGCTGACTGGATAGGAGGCAACAAAAAGGTTTTCACTGTACATCGGTACACGGTGACAATAAACTAAACAAAACTAACCATTTGTACTGTTTTGGTGGTTCTGCAAGATAGTCTTCCAATATTAGCACCCACCACCAACAAGGTACGGGAGAGAGTGAAAGAGTTTCTCCGTGGAACGGCAGCCAAGACCACACACCTGCTGCCACTTTCTTACGTGGAAAGTTGTCTGCTGGACAAGGTGTGACTCTCAAATGCCAATTTGAAAGTTTATTTCAGAGAGATCTACAAATAATCCACAAGATTCCACCAGACGTCTATTGTACAATTTGAATAAGTCCAGGAGGCACTGATATAGACTCGGGAAAAGTAACTTCACGGCTGACCTCAGGTGCTGTCAACCTTTGGCTTTCCAGGCAGAATAGACAAAGTGAATATTTTGGCAACATTTGCGAACTGACTCAATCATATGAATCGATGAGGAGATCTTTTGGAAGGGCATAGGCAACATTCCAGATTCCAGTATAATTTCTTCCCAGTTGTTATCAGGCAACTGAACCATCCTCTCACCAACTAGAGAGCAGTCCTGACCTCCCATCTCCCTCTTTCTACTTTCAAACTATATTTCATTGGACTTTACCTTGCACTAAGTGATGTACCCTTTATCCTGTACCTGTAAACTGTGGATGGCTTGATTGTAATTCATGTATATCCATTATGCTGACTCGATAGCTTGTAGCAAAAATGTTTTTCACTGTACCACAGTACACCTGACAATAACAAACTCATGGGAAAGTCTAGGACTAGAGGTCATAGCCTCAGACTTAAAGGATGTTCTATTAGGAAGGAGATGAGGAGGAATTTATTTAGTCAGAACCTGGTGAATATGTGGAGATCATTGTCATAGAAGGCTGTGGATTGGCATTCAATGGATATTTTTAAGGTTCACAGATTCTTGATTAGTACAGGTGTTAGGCGTATTGGGAGAAGGCAGGAGACTGGGGTTAAGAGGGAAAGATAGTCAAAGTCAATTGTATTTGTCACATACACACGAAGGTGCAGTGAAATGAATTTGCCAGCAGCGGTACAATTAAAAAGAACACACAATACACAATAAGATTTAACACAAACATCCACCACAGCATTCTTCAGTGTGGTGGAAGGCACAAAGTTCAGCCAGGCCTCCTCCTTGTTCACCCGCGGTCGGGGCCATGAACCCTACGGACAGCCCGATGTAGAGGCCCTCTCGTTGGGACGGTCGAACACACTCCGCGGCTTGGAAGTCCCGATCCAGCACTTTCTTACCAGAGACCTCGGCTTCAGGATGTTATAGGCCGCAGGCCGGCGGTCAGAGCTCTTTTTCGGGGATTCCCAGCAAGGGATCCCAGGTGATAAGTCCATAGATCAGCCATGATTGAATGGCGTAGTAAACTTGATGGGCCGAATGGCCTAATTCTGCTCCTATCACTTATGAAACTTATAAAATTAAACTACACACTCTGCACTCCCTGCCAAATGAACTGCACTGCATACTCTCCACTGTCGGAATGTGAATGTGAATCCTCACCTCCTCTCTGCTCACATAGTTAGCGGTGACATTAAGCATCTTTTTCTGGTGCTTTATCCAAAACCACAAGGTCTTCAGTTTTTCTTTATTTTCCAGGAGGATTTTGTTCTTAACTGGGAGGTTCCAAAGCGTGACCACCTCACTGTGGCTCCTGAACAAAGTCTCAGTGATGTAGGCCACAGTAGATGCCTGAAAGAATGCAGAGCAGTCTTGGTCAATGCACGCATTCATAAGATAACCAACAGTACAGCCCAGTTTAATGGTCTTTTGGGTCTGAACAGTCCTGTGGTACAAATATTACGAAAAACAAAAAAAGAGCAAGATTTATAGCTGGCAAAAGAACAGTTTAGGAAAGTAAATTAGAACAGAAAAATCAGGGAATTATACACAGCTTAGATTAATTTTCTATCCTATATTCTTTAATTTTTAATTATTCGGCATTCATAAAACAACCTTGAAGATGGTAGTGCACAGTAGCACAGTAGGTGGAGCTGCTGCCGACCAGAGACCCGGGTTCAATCCTGACCTCGGGTGCACTCTGTGTGGTGTTTGCACGTTCTCCCTGTGACCGTGTGTGGGGTTTCCCCCCACATCCCAAATATATGCGGGCTTCTAGGGGTACCCCCGTAAATTGCCCCCGATGTGTGGGCAGTGGAATAACAAAGGAACATGGGGTTACGGGGAGGTGGGGTGAAAGCAGGAGTTAAGACAGAAAGTGAGAGAGAGAGAGATAGATCAGCCATGATTGAATGGCAGTTGATTCGATGGGCCGAATGGCCTAATCCTGCTCCTATCACTTATGAACTTACGCAGTTGTGTGAACGGGTGATGAATGGTCAGCATGGACTTGGTGGGCCGAAAGGCCTGTTTCCATGTTGTATCTCTAAAACTAAGGTGATGAATGTTTGGCATGGACTCGGTGGGTTGCACAACCTGCTTCTATGCAGTATCTTTTAAGTCAACCAATGGTGAAACTCGAATCAGCACCAAATATACTTCAAGAATGCCAAGAATTTAATTCCCATTTGGCAGCATTCAACTCTGTTCAGTGAACAGCTTTGCAACTTCAATAATGACCGGTGTTTCTTGGTTTTATCTGCCTATAAAGCTCATTAAGATAATTTTTTATTAAAAAGGCACGTGCGATGAAGGATGTGTTGAAGTTTCTCACGGGAAGACGTAACGTTTTGAGAACCTTTGGAAGGGAGAAGATGGCCGGTCGCACTTTGTGGGGGAGTAAGAGTGTAGCTTCATGGTTGTGCAGCGCTTGCGGGAGGATAGTCTGAAGCCAAGACTCTAAAGAGCAGCAGAGGTGTTGAGAGATCCAGGGCATGCATCGCACTAATTTCCTGTACAGCCCAGTCACTGGAAAAATCTGCCCCATTTCCTTGGTTGTTATTAAAACCATCACCATTATTTCCCTACAACATCCAGCCCATTGCATGGAAATGTAGCAAGGAGATGCATTCCAACCCAGGGGCGGAAAACCCGGGGGGCCAGAGGGGACACGCCCCCCCCCACCACCCACCCCCCACGTTTTGAGAGGAGGGGGACATCCCCCCAAGTTTTTGTGATCCGTATTTTAAAATCTCCACTTTCCGCGAGACAGTGGGGGTGGGACTGATGATCGAGGGCGCGATGATTGGAGGAGGGAGACGTGGCACAGACATGTGCCTCATCCGCACACAGGATCGATCCCGGCCGGGTCTCTGGTGCTGTCCCGAGTCCCCCCCCCTTCGGGTGGCCAGAGAGGTCGGGAGTCAGACGGGAGCTGCGCCCACAGCCCGCGCAGAGAAACAGCGCTAAACTCAGCTCAACTCTTCCTGTCCCGCCAGGTTAACCTGCCTGGACTTGCGGGAAATATGGCCAGCGCTGGTATCCCGTCAGTCCAGACAGGGCTATTAGTTAACCTGGTGAGACAGGAAGTGGTGTGTGTGTGTGTGTGTGTGTGTGTGTGTGTGTGTGTGTGTGTGTGTGTGTGTGTGTGTGTGTGTGTGTGTGTGTGTGTGTGTGTGTGTGTGTGTGTGTGTGTGTGTGTGTGTGTGTGTGTGTGTGTGTGTGTGTGTGTGTGTGTGTGTGTGTTCAGAAGGTCAGACGAGGACTTTATTCCATGGAGTGCAGGAGGATGAGGGATGATCTTATTGAAGTGTACAAAATTATGAGAGGAATAGATGCCTAGAGGACATAGGCTTACGGTGAGGGGGTGGGGAGATTTAATAGGAACCCAAGGGGTAATTGTTTTACACAATGGATGATGGACATATGGAGCGAGCTGCCATTGGAGGTAGTTGAGGCAGGCACTACCATAACATTTAAGGGACAATTGGACAGGTGGATGGATAGGACTGGTTTAGAGGGTTATGGGCCAAGCTGGGACTAGTGTAGATGGGGCATGTTGGTCGGTGTGGGCAAATGGGGATGAAGGGCCTGTTTCCACCCTGTATGACTTCATGATGGATGCACCACCATAATATTAACATGCAAAATGAACGTTACAATTAACATTACAATTGAGTTATTGATGGTAATAACTATAACATCCTGCAATTACGGACTCTATAGAGGAGAGCGAGGCATTATAGCTAACCTTTAAGTAAGTGGTGGTGGGTGTATGAATGTGGATTCTCCCGTCCCTTTTGTTGCCTTTGTTCTTGTAGTAGGTGTAGATGACCAGGTTCTTCACCGATATGGCCTTGGCTGCTGTAATCTCGACACTGGACTGGTAAGCACGAACGTGAGGCTGGCTCAGCTTGTGTGAAGTCTGGAGATAAAGCCACGGAGTGTCCACCTTCAGTGAACCTTGCCGGAAATTGGGGGAAGAGAGAGTTTCACAAATGAATGGCAATGGCAAATAAATCCATCGAACAACAGTCTAGCGGCCGATGTTTCAAAACCTGAGGTTTCTTTGGATGTTGTTGCCATTGTCTATCTTTTTTCTGTAGCATTGCTGCCGAGAATGAATTCACCAACAATTTAATCCTGAACCAGCCACATCGAAGCAAAGGCCAAGAAAGCACAACAACGTCTCCACTTCCTCAGAAGGCTTAAGGGCCTGTCCCACTTGCCGATTTTTTTTTCGGCGACTGCCCCGCCAAATATCAGGGTCGCCAAAAGATTTTGAACATTTCAAATCCAGCGGCGACAAAAAAAATGTTGCGATGTTGGAGTTTAGAAGGATGAGAGGGGATCTCATTGAAACATATAAGATTGTTCAGGGTTTGGACACGCTAGAGGCAGGAAACATGTTCCTGATGTTGGGGGAGTCCAAAACCAGGGGCCACATTTTAAGAATAAGGAGTAAGCCATTTAGAATGGAGACAAGGAAACACTTTTCCTCACAGAGAGTGGTGAGTCTGTGGAATTCTCTGCCTCAGAGGGCGGTGGAGGCAGGTTCTCTGGATGCTTTCAAGAGAGAGCTAGATAGGGCTCTTAAAAATAGCGGAGTCAGGGGATATGGGGAGAAGGCAGGAACGGGGTACTGATTGGGGATGATCAGCCATGATCACATTGAATGGCGGTGCTGGCTCGAAGGGCTGAATGGCCTACTCCTGCACCTATTGTCTATTGACACTTGAGGAAACACCATGTGTCAATACATCATCACACCACGTCACGCCGCGACTTTTTCGGCGATCCTGATATGTCAGTCAAAAAATTGCCAAGTTGGACAGGCCCTTTAGCTATTTCAACATGTCCCCAACAACCCTCAACAACTTCTGCAGATGCAATGTAGAAAACATCTTATCGGGTTGCATCATGGCCTGGTTTGGGAACAGCTTCATCCTAGATGGCAAGAAGTTGCAGAGAGCTGTGGATATTGCCCGGACCAAACTTCACACAGACAACACCCAAGGTCAGGATTGAACCCGGGTCTCCAGCGCTGTAGGGCAGCAACTCTACCACTGCGTCACTGGGCCACAGGTGGTGTTGGAGGCAGTAGAGACTTCCTCTTCCTCTATCCTCACCTCTTCCCATCTCCTGCATCATGTACACAATGCATGGTTTACCATCCTCCCTTTACTGCACCTAACTCTAGTTCCCTTGCTGTTTGTCGCACACTAAATCCTTTCGGCCAACAAGCAACCTTTACCACATTTTAAAGATTTCTACTTGCCGAGACCTCTGTGAATTGGAGACCATAACTGGGTCTCATTCAAGATTACATGCGCTTCCCAACAATGCCAGTAGGAGGCGAAACTTCATTTAAATTGGGTCCATGTTGCAAATGGGTGCAAGCCATCTGCTGGACTTCCATATCGTAAGATCTGGACATACAACCAAAAATCTATCTCACGCTCTCTCCCAATCCCATCTCAATGGCCTCAAAGCCATGTGGTAGTACAGCTCCTCCAGGCAGCTGGGAGTGTAAAATCAGCCCCTTAATACTCAAAACTGGTGGACACACAATGCTGGAGTAACTTAGCGGCTCAGCCAACATCTCTGGAGAAAAGGAATAGGTGACGTTTTGGGTCGGGACTCTTCTTCAGACTTCTCCTGAAACGTCACCTATTCCTCTCTCCAGAGATGATGCCTGACCCACTGAGTTTACTCCAGAATTTTGGTTCTACCTTTGGTGTAAACCGGCATCTGCAGCTCCTCCCTACACATAAGCCAACCTGGTATCAGCACTGAACAGCAAACTGTGCAACCATTTTGGCAAACGCATATATTAAAATTGGCAGACAAGGAACCTTCACACCATTTTAAAGATTCAAAGATTTCTACTTGCCGAGACCTATGTGAATTGGAGATCCTAATGGGCCTGTCCCACTTAGGCGACTTTTTTAGGCGACTGCAGGAGACTATGCAGTCGCCACATGGTCGCAACATGTTCGCGGGGAGTTGCCTTCACGGTCGTGAGGAGTTCCCGCATCCTGGGAACTAGCCGCGGCCTCATTATGGTCACCGCACGACTTTTTCAACATGTTGAAAAATTAGCGGCGACCAGAATGAAGCGGCCACGGAGAGTAGCGAGAATTCCCGCGCCGTAGGTGGGTCGCCAGGAGGTCAAGGGTTCTCGTAGTTTGTAGCCGGTGCTGAGCGGTGAATTTCATTGCCTCATTGGGGAAATAAACATAAGCAGCAGTTTTCAGAACCAAGGATAACCAATGTTAAACATCCGCCGAGCTTCACAGCCGTGCTTCTCTGACTTCTTAAAAGTTGTCTCCATTCCTTCTCCCCCCTCTTTTTAAGGACTTACATGACCCTTCCCGTACACTAGTGCTCTCACCGTCTTAATTACAGCGTCAACCTTCCTGTTCATCGCGGTGTGTGTCTGTAACACATTTGCATCGTGTGAATTTCACTCAGACAGCACTCCCCTGCCTGCCCTGTCCCACGCCTGCATAACGGGCTGGTGAAAGAAGCGATGTGTGTCTGACAGTCGATGGCAGTCCCCTGAAAAATCGCCTAAGTGGGACAGGCCCATTACCTGGTCTCATTTGAGAGAATTCACAAATTGAATTCAAGGTTGCACATTGAGCAATGATATTGCAAAGAATGGAATTTGCTAATCCAAAGAACTATCATAAGATGCTTCTAACTCGTGTCACTATTGGTACACAGACAACTTCTGTTTTGGCTCAGGGTCAAACCAAACCTCTGCCTTAGACTAACTTCAAGTTCATGAGCATTTCAAGATATCTATTCACACTTCGCACTCATGGGATTGAACACGCTATTTCAAATATTTCTCCAGCCCTATCACAATGTCATTAACTGTGAGAACGTATTCTGCATTGAAATCTCTACCAGATCCACGTGGTTCATGATATGGGAAAAACGGGTGTCACTTCAATCTAACACTGTTGATAATGAAAACAAAAATCTCTGCTTCACTTTAGTTTTAGTTTAGTTGAGTTTAGTTTAGAGATACAGCGCGGAAACAGGCCCTTCGTCCCACCGGGTCCGCACCGGCCAGTGATCCCCGCACATTAACACTATCCCTCACACACCAGGTAATATTTCACATTACCACCAAAGCCAATTAACCTAATACCTGTACGTCTTTGGAGTGCGGGAGGTAACCGAAGATCCACACAGGTCAAGGGGAGAAGGTACAAACTCCATACAGCCAACACCCGTAGTCAGGATCGAACTAGAATTTAGGAGATTGAGAGGGGATCTTATAGAAATTTACAAAATTCTTAAGGGGTTGGACAGGCTAGATGCAGGAAGATTGTTCCCGATGTTAGGAAAGTCCAGGACAAGGGGTGACAGCTTAAGGATAAGGGGGAAATCCTTTAAAACCGAGATGAGAAGAACTTTTTTCACACAGAGAGTGGTGAATCTCTGGAACTCTCTGCCACAGAGGGTAGTTGAGGCCAGTTCATTGGCTATATTTAAGAGGGAGTTAGATGTGGCCCTTGTGGGTAAGGGGATCAGGGGGTATGGGGAGAAGGCAGGTACGGGATACTGAGTTGGATGATCAGCCATGATCATATTGAATGGCGGTGCAGGCTCGAAGGGCCGAATGGCCTACTCCTGCACCTAATTTCTATGTTTCTATGTTTCTATGAACCCGGGTTTCTGGCACTAGTGTAAGGCAGTAAAGGGCCTGTCCCACTTTCACGACAAAATTAAGAACCTCTGCCGAGTTTGCCCTTGACTCATACTCGCAGCATGGTCGTCACGAGATCGTAGGTAGTCGTGGCATCAAGTATGTCGGGGCGTTTTTCTAGCCTGATGAAAAATGTCCACGAGTAAAAAAGGTTGTGAAAGTGGGACAGGCCATTAACTCTACTGCTGCGCCACCATGCCGCCCACCTAGTTTAAAAAAGTACATTTATTTCTGAACATAAATTGAATTATACCTTATTCATTCAGCTATATATCCCAATCATATTCATTTTTTGTCTGAAAGTCCATTGATAATAATAATAATAATAATATCTTTTATTGTCATTGCACGTCAGTGCAACGAGATTTAGTACGCAGCTCCAACCGATGAAAAAGAAAAGTAAAATAAATAAATAAGCTGTGTGTCGTGACCATCCGAGGGAGACAGTCCAGGGGGGTGGGGGGCACTCAGCAGACTTTCTGCAGTAAAAGTAAAGTACGTTATCTGCTTGTGACCGACCGGCATTTAGCCTTCTTACCTTCCCATTTCTTTAGATTAGGTTTAGAGGTATCTTTCCATTGAAGTCCTGCCTGGAATGGGATCTTGTCATTGTAGAGTACTTTGGCATGGGTGTTGCTCTCCGAATAATCCTGCAGCAAGTGGGAATGCTGCAGCTGAGTCTTGTAGTTAATCTGCTTCTCTGGAATTTGCAATGTGAACTAGATGAAGGCAAAAGAGTTTGGACGGTGTTAAAAAAAAATATCCAACGAACTGGAAAATTTGACATTCAAATTAGGTTCAGGCTTATTATTGTCACGTGTATCAAGGTACAGCGAGAAGCTATGTTCTCCATGCTATTGGATCAAATCAGATAATGCTGTACGTAAGTAGTATTAGAATGTCTGAACGTGGTGAATCTGTGGAATTCATTGCTACAGACGGCTGTGGTAATGGATATTTTTAATGCGGGGATTGACAGATTCTTGATTAGTAAATGCCCCTGTCCCACTTAGGAAACCTGAACGGATACCTCTGGAGACTTTGCGCCCCACCCAAGGTTTCCGTGGGGTTCCGGGAGGTTTTTGTCAGTCTCCCTACCTGCTTCCACTACCTGCAACCTCCGGCAACCACCTGCAACCTCCTGGAACCGCACCGAAACCTTGGGTGGGGCGCAAAGTCTCCAGAGGTGTCCGTTCAGGTTTCCTAAGTGGGACAGGGGCATAATAAGGGTGCCAGGGATTATGGGGAGAATGGGGTTGAGATGGAAAGATAGATCCACCATGATTGAATGGCGGAGTAGACTTGATGGGCCGAATGGCCTAATTCTGCTCCTATCACATGAGCTACATTTAAACAACATAGATTGGACAATAGATAGGAAAGGTTGAGAGGGATTTGGGCCAAATGCGGGTAAAAGAGAGGAGCTTAGATGGGGCATCATGGACAGCTTGCATGAGTTGGACCGAATGGCCTGTTTCTGTGCTGCATCACTCCATTAAAGAAAATAATTCCAAAGTAAGCAAATAGCCACTGGAATTCATGATGTTTTTACAATGCATTTCCACAATATTTACTGAATTCTGTTAAAAGGAAGGATTAATAAAATGGAACATCCTTATTATTACATAGAAATAACGTCCCGTCCAGCGGAATACAGTAAGTTTGTGACCTTAGCTCATCCCACGGGGACGTCCCACTGCCAGGATTAGCTGAAGATGTGTAAACATGAAAGGAGAATTAAACTTCTTTTCCGCCACATGGTCATTTTTATTGATTCATCCGAACATTAGTTTTAGTTTAGTTTAGAGATACAGCGTGAAAACAGGCCCTTCGTCCCATCGAGTCCGCACCGACCAGCGATCCCCGCACACTAATGCTATCCCACACACACTAGGGACAATTTAAAATGTTGCCGAAGATAATTAGACGACAAACCTGTACGTCTTTGGAGTGTGGGAGGAAACTGAAGATCTTGGAGAAAACCCGCGCATGTCACGGGGAGAAGGTACAAACTCCGTACAGACAAACACCCTTAGTCAGGATCGAACCCGGGTCTCTGGCAGTGTAAGGCCAGAATTAAGCTTCTTTTCCTCCACATGGACATTTACGCATTGATTCACCTGAATGATTCAACCACTTTTATCCAACTCACCTCCATGAAGTAATTGGTTAGGCTGAGGCTGGAGTCATTTTTGAACAACTGAGTGATGAATATCTTTTTCCTGTTATTTATCTCGTCCCAGTGCTTCCCGTAGTTGATCTCCAGCTGGGTGTGAGTCCGCGATTCATTTTCCTCGTGTTGGAGATGAAGCTGTCAAGAGCGTTTTAGTTTAGAGATACAGTGGAAACAGGCCCTTCAGCCCACCGAGCAGTGATCCCCGCACACTAACGCTAACCCGACACACATTAATTTACATTTTAAATTCATCACTAGCCAATTAACCTATAAACCTGTACGTCTTGGGATGTCAGGACTTTCATATGAAGAAAGACTGGATAGACTCGGCTTGTACTCGCTAGAATTTAGAAGACTGAGAGGGGATCTTATAGAAACTTACAAAATTCTTAAGGGGTTGGACAGGCTAGATGTAGGAAGATTGTTCCCGATGTTGGGGAAGTCCAGAACAAGGGGTCACAGTTTCAGGATAAGGGGGAAATCTTTTAGGACCGAGATGAGGAAAACATTTTTCACGCAGAGAGTGGTGAATCTCTGGAATTCTCTGCCACAGAAGGTAGTTGAGGCCAGTTCATTGGCCATATTTAAGAGGGAGTTAGATGTGGCCCTAGTGGCTAAAGGGATCAGGGGGTATGGAGAGAAGGCAGGTACAGGATACTGAGTTGGATGATCAGCCATGATCATATTGAATGGCGGCGCAGGCTCGAAGGGCCGAATGGCCTACTCCTGCACCTATTTTCCATGTTTCTATGTCTTTGGAGTCCTGATGCATTGTAAAGGGCCTGTACCACTTACGCGATATTTTCGGTGACTTGCTGACACCCGTCATAGTCGCAGCAGGTCGCGGAAAATTTTTTAAATGGTGAAAATTCAGCGGTGACCAGAAAAAGATATGACTCTTTGGGTGACTACTCACGACCATACAGGCGTCGTCACCCCGCAACATGTCCCTGCGATATAGTCGTGAGTAGTCGCCCAAAGAGTCGTACCTTTTTCTGGTCGCCGCTGGAATTTCAACATTTAAAACATTTTTGGCGACCTGCTGCAACTGTGACGAGTGCTGGCAAGTCGCGGAAAAAATCGCCAAAAATGTTGCCGAAATATTCTTTTTCGGCAACATTTTCGGCGATTTTTTCCGCGACTTGACGGCACCCGTCATAGTACACAGGTAGTACACTAGTCTATTGTACACTGTGGACAGGGCGATTGTAATCACGTATAGTCTTTCCGCTAACTGGGTTAACGTGTAACAAAAAACTGAACTAAACTGAAACTTTATGTGGAGATGCAAGGAACTGCAGATGCTTTAATGTTGGGCACTGCACAAAATGCTGGAGGAACTCAACAAGTCATTTAGGGAGGGAAATGTTTTGGGTTGGGTCCATTTTTTCAGACTGATTGGACGAAGGTCCTGACCCAAAAGGTCATCCATCCATTTCCTCCACAGATGCTGTCTGACCTGGTAAGTTTCTGCAGCTCTGTGTGCTTTGCTTATGCTTACATTGTGAAAAACATTGACCATCTTTGTGCCCCCACAGATGCTGAATGACCCGCTAGGTTTTTCTAACAGTTTTTTTCCCCCCACCAAATTCCAGCATCTGCAGTCTCTTGTGCGTCCAGAATGAAAATCAAGCTTGTTTTTGAAAGTGTGTAGGATGGAACTGCAGGTGCTGGTTTGTACCGAAGATGTACACAGAATTCTGGAGTAACTCAGCGGGTCAGGCAGCATCTTTAGACTTTAGAGATACAGTGTGGAAACAGGCCCTTTGTTCCACCAAGCCCGTGCCGATCAGCGATCACCTGGTGCACTGACACCATCCTGTACACTAGGGGCAATTTACAATTTTACTAAAGCCAATTAATCTATAAACTTGCATGTCTTTGGAATGTTGGACCACCCGGCAAGAACCCACGCGGTCACAGGGGAAATGTAAAACTCCGTACAGACAACGCATGTGTTCAGGGTTGAGCCCTGGTCTCTGGCGCTGTAAGGCAGCAACTTCTACTCCACTGTGCCGTATCTCTGGAGGAAAGGAATTGGCGACTTATCGGGTCGGAAATCTTCTTCATCAAAGTAATGTTTAATAATTTTTATCGAAGAGCTGTCAGTGTGACAGAGGAGAAAACTAAAAGCCCTGTCCCACTGTACGATATCATTCAAGAGCTCTCCCGAGTTTTTAAAAAATCGAACTCGTGGTAAGTACATAGAATGTACGTAGCGGCTACGTCGGACCTCGTGGATGTCTCGTAGCGGCTCGTAACGCTAACGGCAGGTACTCTGGAAATGCGGTAACTCGTGAAGTTTTCTCAGCACTGAGAGCCCTCGAGTACCTACAAACAGCTATCACCGTAATTCTCCGAGGTCGAATCAGGGGAAACTCGGGAGAACTCTTGAATTACCTCGTACAGTGGGACAAGCCCTTTACCCCTGAAAATGCTCGACGGCAACTGCATTACAAATGCTCACATGATATCTTAACAGTGTGCTTTTCAGAACCGACTAGGTAAAGTACCTTGTGATTATAGGATGTGATCTGAGTGCAGTGAAACTCATGTTGCACTTGGAGTTTATACGTTTCCATCGGGCTTGCCTCCCTCTTTATTTTCTCAGCCATGTTACATTCATGTTGAAGATTCAGGGCGTCACCTTGTTTAACGGAAAACACAACAAATATTGTATCGGCAAATGAAACGCTAAGAAAAGGTAGATTTCACAATTTTGTGGATTAGAGTCATAGAGTGATACAGTGTGAAAACAGGCCCTTCGGCCCAACTTGCCCGCACCAGCCAACATATCCCAGCTACACTAGTCCCACCAGCCTGTGTTTGGTCCATATCCCTCCAAACCTGTTCTATCCATGTACCTGTCTAACTGTTTCTTAAATGTGCATATAGTCCCAGCCTCAACTACCTCCTCTGGCAACTTGTTCCATACACCCACCACCCTTTGTGTGAAAAAGTTACCCCTCAGGTTCCTATTAAATCTTTTTCCCTTCACCTTGAACATATGTCCTCTGGTCCTCGATTCCCCTAATCTGGGCAAGAGATTCTGTGCGTCTACCCGATCTATTTTTTCTCATGATTGTATACACCTTAAGTTGAGATTGGTTGAGGTTAATCGGAACAGGCCTTCATTTCAAAGGCCTTGCAACCTTTATATTTATTTTAGACGTTAGACGTGGAAACAGGCTCTTCATCCCGCTGAGTCCATGCTGACCAACGATCACCCGTCCTATGCAACACACTAGGGACAATTTATAATTCACAGAAGCCAATTAACCTACAAACCCGGATGCCTTTGGAGTGTGGGAGGAAACCAGAGCACCTGGAGAAATCCCATGTGGTCACTGGGGGAACATGCAAACTCCGTACAGACAGTACCCGTAGTCAGGATCGAACCCGGGCCTCCGGCGCTGCAAGGCAGCACCACTACCACTGTGCCACCATGCCGCCCATTCTATTGTGTGCACATTCACAACAACAGAACCACAGGCCACAATAAGGCTGGCAGAATGGCTCAGCTGCAGGAGCTGCTGCCTCACAATGTCAGAAACCTGTGTTCGATCCTGGCGTTGGGTGCTGTCTGGGCAGAGTTTGGACATTCTCCGTGTGATGGTGCGTGTTTCCTTCAGGTGCTCTGGTTTCCTCCCACACTCCAAAGACATACAGGTTTGTAGGTTAATTGGCTTTGGCAAAATTGTCCCTAGGGTGTAGGATGGTGAGGGTTATGGACCAAACGCGGCCAAATGGGAATAGCTTAAATGGGGCATATTGATCGGCATGGACGAGTTGGGCCGAAGGGCCTTTTTCCGTGCGATGTGACTCTTTTTTTAGTTTAGTTTAGTTTATTTTAGAGATACAGTGTGGAAACAGGCCCTTCAGCCCACCAATTCCACGCCGACCAGCGATCCCCGCATATTAACACTATGCTACACACACCGAGGACAATGTTTTTCATTTACAAAGCCAATTTACCTACATACCTGTACGTATTTGGAGGGTGGGAGGAAACCGAAGATCTCGGAGAAAACCCACGCGGTCACAGGGAGAACGTACAAACTCCGTACAGACAGCACCCGTGGTCGGGATCGAACCCGGGTCTCCGATGCTGCAAGCACGGTAGGGCAGCAACTCTACCGCAGCGCCACCATGCCGATTCTAGAACCTCAAAGATCAGGACGAACTAAACCCTCCAGTCTAAAGGAAACATTTTATGGATGGATCGCTATTAAGATAATGAAGATCAGCAAGCTACTGGTTCCATTAGTCAATGTGTCAATAAAGTGTGTGTTAAATATACCGACTGTGAGGATCCCAAGGGGGTGTATTCCCCGAGGAAGTCCAACAGCTGTAGCTCTGTACAGGGAGAAATTAGCCAGCAAAGATGTTCGTTCCACATTGCTATTCAGCATCCTCTGCCAGAGAGTGTGTCGGCATCAACGCACAACTCAAGATACTTACTCTCCCTCTATTAAGTTCACTCCAGTGACTAACAGTCTGGGTCCAGCTTTGAAGCTAGAGTTTCTGGAAATTCTCCCCACTGTGACTCAACGTTCAAAAGAGGCGAATGTGGAGGGAAAAAAAAAAACCATATGGCAAAGCAGAAAGAAAGAAGTAAAAACAGACAAAGATTGCAAATTTTGATGGAAACATCTGATTTAAATTATAGAGTGTGTTTTAAGAAATCAAATAAGCTAAGGACAGCCTGAGCCTGTTAGTTGTATATTCCGCTGGAAATCAGAGTAAACCTCTCCCCTCCTCTGTCAGCTTGTGCCAAAAAATGCAAGATTAATTTAAACATGGCATTGCCAGCCCCGATGAACACATGCCCTTTGCATCAATGTTAGTAAGTTACGCAAGTTGAGGGGCTATCGGCGTGAAGAAGTGGCTTTCGCATCATTTGGGTCCCACATGGGAAAGTATGGCAGAAAAACTGGATAGGATTCAAATACGCATAGAGGAGGAACTTAGAAGATTGCCAGAGCTCATCTCATTCACAGAACATAGGAGAGTACAGCACAAGAACAGGCCCTTCGGCCCACAATGTCTGTGCCGAACGTGATGCCAAGACCAACTCTTAACCACCTGAACACAATCCATATCCCTCCATTCTCATCTTATCCATGTTCCCATCTAAAAGCCTCTCAAATGCCACTATTGCATCTGCCTCAACTACCACCATCAGCAGTGTGTTCCAGGCACTCACCATTCTCTGTGTGAAAAAAGCTTGCCCCGCACATCTCCTTTAAACTCTGCCCCTTTCACTGGTACACCTCGAAACTGCTATCCACTCTCATCTTCCTGTTCTACGCCTTCTAGTTTAGTTTAGTTCAGAAAGACAGCGCAGAAACAGGCCCTTCGGCCCGCCGAGTCCGCGCCAACCAGCGACCCCCCCGCACATTATAACACAGTCCTACAAGCACTAGGGGCAATTTACACATACACCGAGCCAATTAACCTACAAAATCTGCGCGTCTTTGGAGTGTGGGAGGAAAACGAAGATCTCGGAGTAAACCCAAGTGGTCACGGGGAGAACGTACAAACTCCGTACAGACAGCACCCGTAGTCGGGATCGAACCCGGGTCTCTGGCGCTGCAAGCGCTGTAAGGCAGCAACGCTACCGCTGCGCCGCCATGCCGACTTTGACATTTCTACCCTGGGGAAAAGGATCTGACTGTCCACCCTATCTATCCCTGTCACAATTTCACATACATCTATCAGGCCTCCCCTCAGCTGCCGACGCTCCAGAGAAAACAAGATAAGTTTGACCAAAGGAGATGAGTAACAGAAGGATGAAAACTGAGGACGCTCGGCCAACAGCCATTCGAGTTGCAAAGGTGTCCGGGAGATTTGATTTTTCATCCTTGTTCAAAAGCAAGGAATAAGTCCAGAAACAAGTCTCAGGGTGATGCTGGAAAAACTTTTAAAACAATATCCTGTGGGAAATTAAAAAGGAAATTGGAAAAATAATTCAATTAATAAATACTCCATAAATAGAGGCAAGGTGGAAAATAAATAGAGGCAAGG
This sequence comes from Leucoraja erinaceus, assembly GCF_028641065.1. NCBI lineage: Eukaryota > Metazoa > Chordata > Chondrichthyes > Rajiformes > Rajidae > Leucoraja > Leucoraja erinaceus. The sequence goes on from NC_073396.1 coordinate 8,617,088, forward strand.
TCCAATAAATGATTTTTAGAAACTGATTGAGACTTACTTCTGAGAATTAAAGTTTAGATAAAGGATTGAAGATGAACATGGCAGAGCTGATGGGAAAGACCAGGTGAGATAGTCTAATTTAACCATGATTTTGCCAATTGTGTTTTACTTAGATACACACTGAGAGTACAGTGCCACAGTAAGATGAGATATTGCTGACTCAACATTATAAAGCCGCTGCTAACGGCACTTCTGAAATCCATGATGGATTTTAGCAATTGTGTTACTTAGATACATACCGAGTTCAGTCTCTCGCAATGAGAGTACAATGCCACAGTAAGATGAGATATTGCTGACTCAATATTATAAAACCGATGCTAACGGCACATCTGAAATAGCAGAAGGACAAAGTATCAAAGCATTTATCCTTACACTGTGTTTTGTTGTGGATCCGAGCTGTTTAAGATGGACAAGGGTGGCATCAGAGCTGTGCTGCTTAAGGGCCTGTCCCACGAGTATGCGATTCCATGCGGCAAGTGCGACCTAACGTGGTCGCTTGAGCCGTACGGCCTCGCAGGGCCGGTCCCACCGATCGCCGGAGCCGTATGGAGTTGTGCGGAGCTGATCCCGACATCGCGCGGGGCTCCGAAAAACTGACATTGTCTAAAAATTCCGCGTGGCAATGGCCTCCCGGCCCGCAGACGCATTGAGGCCTACGCGCCGCCTCGACGGGCGTGCGCAGCGTCTCTACGCCGTACGCAGCGTCTTGATGCCGTACGTCACGTGCGAACTTCCCGCGGACTTTACGTCAACTCGACGGGATCACTCGACCTCTGCGCGGCCCCCGCTTCTGGTTTGGTCGCATGCTCGTGGGACTGGCCCTTAATGCCCAAGATTACTAATGACTAGATGCAGGCAATGATTCCTCATTTGTAGAAACAATGAACTGCAGATGCTGGTTAATACACAAATGGACGCAAAGTGCTGGAGCAACTCAGCAGCTCAAGCACCATCTCTAGAGAACATGGATAGGAGACGTTTTGGGTCGAAACACTTCTTCAGACTGTTGTCCTGCCCCCCTCCCCTCACATCAGTCTGAAGAAGGGTCTCGACCCAAAACGTCACCCATTCCTTCTCTCCAGAGATGCTGCTTGTCCCGCTGAGTTACTCCAGAATTTTGTGTCTACCAGGTTAATAATTGATCTAGATAATCATCAAGATTAGCAATGTCATTCCCAATGGCATTTAATGTTCATCCTTCAGGACAAGTCCTTTCCAGTGGCCACACTTCACTAAGTGCAACAGTCAGCTTACCGAAGAGCCCGTATCTTGCTCGCAGGGTTGAAGACCAAGTGGTTCCTCTTTGTTGCAAGAATCCAATGACTTGGCAGCCCACAATGCGCGGAAGGTAAGTGTCTGCCTCAACTGTGTACAACCTTTGCTTCTCATCAAGCTTTTGCTCCAAACGAACTGGACAAAGACAAAAGGAGAGTTACCGGGTTATTTCCTTTCCCATGTGTAATAGTGAAATAGAGTCCGACAGCGTGGAAACAGGCCCTTCGGCCCAACTTACCCATACTGACCAACATGCCCCATCTACACTGGTCCCAGCTGACTGTGTTTGGCCCGGATCCCTCTAATCTTGTCCTATCCATGCACCTGTCTAAATGTTTCTTAAAGGTTGCGATAGGCCCCCCGGAGGTTGCAGGTGGTTGCCGGAGGTTGCAGGTAGTAGAAGCAGGTAGGGAGACTGACAAAAACCTCCGGGAACCGCACGCAAACCTTGGGTGGGGCGCAAAGTCTCCAGAGGTTTCCGTTCAGGTTTCCTAAGTGGGACAGGGGCATTAGCGTCATACAGTGTGGAAACAGGCCCTTCGGCCCAACTCTCCCACACCGGCCAACAATGTCCGAGCTACCCTAGTCCCACTTACCTGCGCTTGGTCCATAACCCTCTAAACCCGTCCTATCCATGTACCTGTCCAACTGTTTCTTAAATGCCCTGCCTCAACTAACTCCACCAGCAGTTCGTTCCACAAACCCACCACCCATTGTGGGAAAAGTTACTCCTCAGGTTCCTGCTAAATCTCCCCCACTCCCATCACCTTAAATCTATGTCCTCTGGTTTTTGATTCCCCTACTCTGGGCAAGAGACTCTGTTTGTCCACCTGACCTATTCCTCTATTTCTGTCAATAGATGGGTAGTTTTTAATGGGAGAATGTGAGGCAGCATCTGTACCATCAGCGTCACTATGCTACTTGATGGCAAGAGGGTATTAGAGAGAATGCTAACTAGCCCACACAGAAACGTTTGCTGCTTGTGTAGAACCTAAATACCAACATGACAACTGGAAAGGGTACAGAGAGGATTAACGAGGATGTTGCCCGGACTAGAAGGTCTGAGCTATAGGAAGAGGTTGAGTGGGCTGGGACTCTACTCCGTGGAGCACAGGAGGATGAGAGTTGATCTTATAGAGGTGTACAAAATCATGAGAGGAATAGATCGGGTAGATGCACAGAGTCTCTTGACTAGAGTTGGTGAATCGAGGACCAGAGGACATAGGTTTAAGGTGAAGGGGAAAAGATTTAATAGGAATCCGAGGGGTAACTTTTTCACACAAAGGGTGGTGGGTGTATGGAACGAGCTGCCAGAGGAGGTAGTTGAGGCTAGGACTATCCCAATGTTTAAGAAACAATTAGACAGGTACATGGATAGGACAGTTTTGGAGGGATATGGACCAAACGCGGGCAGGAGAGACTGGGACTAGTGTAGATGGGACATGTTGGCCGGTGTGGGCAAGTTGGGCTGAAGGGCCTGTTTCCACGCTGTATCACTCTATGACATCAGGTGAGCTGCAGGGCCAGTCTCTGCTTGTAAATGCATTGAGATTCAGTTTGCTTCTCATCATCTGACACATAATTTAATAAATTGGTCTATCATCCAGTGATGATAGTCCAGACTGGGGAAGGTTTGTACAGACTGGGAAAGGTTTAGCGTTCCAGGTTTTCCATGTTCCGTGTCAGATATAAAAATGATGGATGATACAGCCAGCGGAAATTCCGCAGTCTAAACTTTCATCTCAACACGAGTCCAATAAATATTTCCATTGTAGTATAAATGTCACAAAGGAGACAAAAGTAGGTCATTACTCATCACTCTATTTATATCACAACCTCTTTATTTTTAGAGTTAGGACTTTTGAGATATGGTGCAGAAACAGGCACTTTGGCCCAGCCTAGCCTGTGCTGGCCCAGTACATTAACACTAAGGACAATTTAGTTTAGTCTAGTTTAGTCTAGTTTAGAGACACAGCGCGGAAACAGGCCATTTGGCCCACCCTGGTCTGTGCCGACCAGTGATCACCCTGTACACTAGCACGATCCTACACACTCGGGACAATTTTACCAAAGCCAATTAACCTGTTCCTCTTTGGAGTGTGGGAGGAAAACGGACACCCAGAGAAGTCCTACGCGGTATAAACTGTACAGACAGCATTCATAATCAGAATCGAACCCAGGTCCCTGGCGTCTGCAAATTGTAAATGATCCCTAGTGGGTAGGATAGTGCTAATATACGGGGTGATAGCACGGACTCGGTGGGCCAAAGGGCCTGCTTCCACGCTGTATCTCTAAAGTCGAAAGTCTACTGTATGGTTACCAATGTTGACTCACAGGGAAAACCTTGGTGTAAAAGTCATGTGACAAGCTAATCCCTACAAAACAACAGCAATTGCATTTGAAAATGATGCGGAATACTTGAGAGGTTTTGACATAGGAAGTGGAGTACATCAGAGAATGGTGTTCACATCATGAACAGGTCCATACTGAATAAGTTGGGAGTGATACAGTACATCTGTTCCACTCCCTGGAGACCCAAAGTAGGCTGCATAGAAACCTATTATCATTTCCATAACAGAGTAGTGGTAATCTCATAAACCCAAATGTATTATTTATATTCCCATGCTTCTGAGACCACATGACAATTGGGCTCAATTTACCATCATAATTCACTTTTTCTGCTGTTGATCTGCCATAGATCATTGAAAAAGTCCTCACGGAAGGTCACACAAAACATTATCTTTGCCTCTTTCACTTCATTGCTGAGGCTCCGAAATCAATTTTGGTCATCGTATTTCCAATTCCCTGCCTGGGCCAGAGAGCGTCCTGTCACATAAAGCAATAGATTTTTCCATTTGTACTAACCTGATACAGTAGCTGTCTCTTTCATTACATTGTTAAGTGATACAAGAAACGCTATTTTCTGTCCGGGGATTCGGGTTACGTTGGCAGACAGTGTTATAGGACTCCCATGCTTCGTAAACTTGGCTTCCAGTTGGGAGAAAACCAACTGCTCTCCATCAAGACTTTGCAAGTTGGTCCATCCCTAGAACACAAGGCAGACATCTAAAGTCCAATAGGCATGGAATTTAACTACAGCGCTGCAAGATAACGCTAGTGCTAGTGTAGACGCAGGTGATCGCTGGTCGGCGCAGACTCGGTGGGCCGAAGGGCCTGTTTCCACGCTGTATCTCTAAAGTCTAAAGAATTCACAAGCCTATGTGACATGTGCTAAGATGGCATTGTAGAGAGGACCTGTGCCAAACGGAATCAATAACAGCAATTAATTTTTAGTTGGGGTGGGAGATTGCAACCTTCACGTGGTCCGCCCTGTTTTCGACGAATGCCCACAATCAACCTGGCGTGCTACACAATCGTTAATCTTTATTTTTAAGATCATTACTGAATGAGAACATTGTAGTGACCCTGTCCTACAACTTTAGGCTGTGCTAACCCCATTCTCCGCCTTCTCCCCATAAACTCGACACAAGTAGCTGGCCAAAGTAAAGATCTTTTAGTTCAGGTTATGGGATTAGGGACTTCCTAACAGGATACAGAAACAGGAATCCCTGCCGGCAAAGGCAGCCCGCTGGATTTGCACAGTGACTCACTATGGCTACTTTGAGTATCTGTTATCAATGCATGGCCATTACTCTCCTTGGCTAAACACAGAATGCTGGAGTAACTCAGCGGGACAGGCAGCATCTCTGGATAGAAGGAATGGGTGAAGTTTGTAATTATGAGAGTCCAGTGGGAGCCAATTAACCTACAAATCTGACCATGTCATTGTTAGGAGTGTGTTGGAGGGAGCAAAGTAAAAACTAGTCAGACACTAAGACACAGCTGCCCAAGCGGAATAAGAGGTGTTGTTCCTCCAATTGGCGCCGGGCCTCACTCTGACAGAGGAGGAGGTCCAGGACAGAAAGGTCAGTGTGGGAATGGGAGGGGGGGGGGAAAAGGGGTGAGCAACCGGGAGATCATGTCAATCTAGGCAGACTGACACACACACACATAAAAGTGACCAGTTGATTGTACCTTAATATAATACAAGTCTTGATCGTCAATGAGAACCTCAAACTTTCCTTTGCGAGTATGCTTTATTTTTGACATTTCTCCTGCAAAATCAAAAGTAATGGCATTAACTGTGCGCATAATAGTTGCCAGGAATGCAGGAATGTATTATGATAAAACTTTCCAGGGAACAGTGTCACGTATACAAAACGATAAGAACGTGTGGCATTGACCAGGAACATTACCATCCATGTACCCGTCCAAATGTCTTTTAACTGTTGCTCGAGTACCTGCATCAACTGCCTCCTCTGGCAAACAAAAATAGGCTCTGTGCGTTCACCCTTTTTTGATTTTATACACATCTGATGCAAGGAATAATATGGCCATTTAAGGACGTAAATCTTCTCCGCACTTTTGCACATGCTGCCTATAACAGGGGTGGACAAAACTGAACAATACTCAATACTCCAGGAACATACCACCTTGAAACACATGCACACATATATTTTTTAAAACAAGCAGAGTAAAAGTCACTTGTACCAATATACAAGTCTCGAAATGAGCAACTGGCTTTATTTTGAGCAAAAAAAGGGTTCCCTATTATAAAAAAGGGCACATTACCAATAGAAACAAAAAATATATTTTGTCATTGCATAATATATTTAAGGACTTTATAAGGTGTAGAGTAAAAGTGCAATAGAAAGCAACTGGAGAGAAAAAGGGTTCCCTATTATAAACCTAGTTTTCATTGAAAATAAAAGGAACTGTATGAGTGTTTGACTCGTTCAACATCTCCTAATACAATCCCAAAGTACTTTACAATTCTGTTTAGGAAGGAACTGCAGATGCTAGTTTAAACCGAAGATAGACACATAAAGCTGGAGTAACTCAGCGGGACAGGCAGCATCTCTAGAGAGAAGGAATAAGTGATGTTTCCGGTCGAGACCCTTCTTCAGACTGTCACCTGTTCCTTTTCTCCAGAGATGCTGTCTGACCCACGGAGTTACTCTTGCACTTTGGGTCTATTCTCAAGTCTATTTCGTTTATTTCAGATGTAAGGCATGGAAACAGACTCTTCGGCTCACCGAGTCTGCGCCGACCTGCGATCCCCGTACATTAACACTATTCTATACACACTAGGGACAATTTACAATGATACCGAGCCAATTCGCCCTGAAAACCTGTTCATCTTTGGAGCGTGGGAGGAAACCGAAGATCTCGGAGAAATCCTACGCAGGTCACAGCGTGCAAATTCCATACATTCCAGCGAACCACCTGTGGTCAAGTTGGGATCGAACCCGGGTCTCTGGCGCTGTAATGCAGCAACACTACCGCTGCGCCACCATTGTATATTGGTGAGGAGTGCGATTATTTTGGGATTTTAGCCCTACTGGATTTGATGATTCGTGTCACGAACACAAAATGATAAGAACGTGTGTAGCATTTGTGGTTACGCAGCCCAGCTCACCAAGTATTTTTATCGTCTTCTTTGGATGAACAATTTTGGCTGAAAGCTTCCGTTTGGAGTAGTTCAGATGAAAATCAACAGCTATGTCCCTCTTGACGTCTGACTGTGGGGTTCCCATGAAAAAGTGCACCACCACCTCCGCGGGAAACCAGGTGTTCTTCTGAAAGAGAAAAAGCACTTGTCTGAAAATGCAAATGATCCGTTTGTTCAAGCCATCCCTGGGAAAATGGAGACAAATATTAAGTGGTCTGGAGATCGCTGGTCGGTGTGGACCCGGTGGGCCGAAGGGCCTGTTTCCGCGCTATATCTCTAAACTAAACTAAACTCTAACAGTGAGTCAGTACTGTACAAGCATCAAAGAAACCAAAATTGTTGCACACCAACTGTTGAGGCATACAAAATAATAATTTTCATAGGCAGACACAACGAACTGCAGATGTTGGTTTACAAAAAGACTCATCTCTGAAGAACGGTCTTGACCCAAAATGACACCTATCCATGTTCTCCAGAGATGCTGCTGAGTTACTTACCTACTGAGTTACTCCAGCGCTTTGTGCCAACTTTGAATGGCAATTTAACGGTATTTTGTATTAGATATCTTATTTTTCTTCCCTACTAATTTTCCCACCCTCTGGCTTCACAATCCACCACTCTCCAAGCCAATCTCACACCTTCTGTATTTTTCACTGGCCCTTGTTTCAACCATCTGCCCATCAAAACCTCCTCCTTGCTTCTGTCAACCTATTCCGTGCCACACTCTGCCCTATCCCCTTTTCCCGCTTGCTTCTCTTCCCCGCTACAATCATAGAAACATAGAAACATAGAAATTAGGTGCAGGAGTAGGCCTTCGGCCCTTCGAGCCTGCACCGCCATTCAATATGATCATGGCTGATCATCCAACTCAGTATCCCGTACCTGCCTTCTCTCCATACCCCCTGATCCCCTTAGCCACAAGGGCCACATCTAACTCCCTCCTAAATATAGCCAATGAACTGGCCTCAACTACCCTCTGTGGCAGAGAGTTCCAGAGATTCACCACTCTCTGTGTGACAAAAAGTTCGAAGAATCTCGGTCTTAAAGGACCCCCTTAAACGTCACCCCGATCCATGACTTTCCCAACATCGGGAACAATCTTCCTGACCTAGCTGTCCAACCCCCGTCAGCATTTTGTAAGTTTTGTTACTCTCAATAAATTCTTGGATAAACCAAGTCGATCTTCATAAGACAGTCCTGACATCCCTTTGGAGATACAGCGCAGATTTGGAGACCAAAACTGTACGGACCCTGTGGTCACCAAGACCCTGTACAACCACCGTGTCCCTGCTCCGATCCTTTTGCGTTCAGCCTGTACCATTCGCTTTCTTTATTGCCTGCCACCTCTGAATCCCCAAAGTGCACAGGGTCTCAACCTGGTCACCGACAATTTTCTCCACAACTGCCTGACCGAACCAGTTCTTTGCATAATTTGGAGTACACTTTGGAGAGCGCGGAAACGGACCTGGATCCACCCGCGAGAAAACCCTGTACGCTGCGGTCACATAATGGGGAAATTTTACAACTTACCGTACCAGTGCATCAGCGACCGTGGGAGGTCGGGATCAAACCCCACGGCAGTCACAGGGCGAAAACGTACAAACTTACGTACAGACAGCGACCGCTAGTCAGGATCAAACCCGGGTCTCGGGCGCTGTAAGGCAGCAACTCTACCGTTGCACCACTGTGCCTCCCCGAATACATCCCAGTTATTCCGCAACTCAGCTTCCAGTTCCCAATCAAATGATTTCCGATTACATTTTGAAAAGGCTTTCAGGTTTGCCGTGATATACGGCTACAACGTCAACGAGCCGACACTTTAACGACTTGCCCAGCGTTGGTTAGACTCTCCAGATGCTCAGTCTTTACTCTCTCACACCATGCGGAGTATAAGCAACCATTGCCAGGGGGAGAAACACAACACCTTGCACTGTCCGCAGATCAGGTGGGAACCGAGGAATTCAATGTATTTGTCACACCATCCGCTTATTTTACAAAGTCAGTGAGCCGCAAGTTTCAGTCAGTTTCAAGCCAAGTGGTGAAATAAACTGGAACTTTGAATTCTTTCCCTGAAGTTCTGTGCTGGCTGGAAATCATTCTCATCCCCCACCCCGCATGAAAATAATTCAAATGGAACGATATCCATGAACACGGAATTCAGACGGCAACTTCCCACAGCAAACCAGACAGGGGGAAAAGGGGGGATTTACTAAGGTCTCCTTCATGGGGTAACAGCATTAGGAAAATCGTGTCCATAACATCCTGTACATTTAATACATACTGTATAAGAGTGACACAGCAGTAAAGATGCTGACTTACAGTGACAGAGACCTGGGTGTCTGTACGTTCTCCCAGTGACCACGTGGGTTTTCTCCGGGTTCCCTGGTTTCCAACCACATACCAAAGACATGCGCCTTTGTGGGTTAATTGGCTTCTGTAAATTATGCCTGGTGCGTTGGACAGTGTTAGTGTATGGGGTGATTGCTGGTCAGCACGGGCTCGGTGGACCGAAGGGCCTAATTCCACGCTGTTTTTCGAAAGTCTAAAATTACATTTTGAACATGGCCCGAACTACATTCTAAGTTCGTTTTTGAAATAAGTGGCTGGCAAATTATTTTTCGAATGTGGCCAAGCAGGCTCCTAGTACTCCCTAGTCATCGTACTAGTTCCACTGTTCACATCACTGTATCCCTTTGTTATCACCTCTTTTCCAGCCAACAATGGACCCTTATAGGTTCTACTCCTTGGTCATCTATTGCCATCCCTGATTGTTCTGACCTTTTTCCTACCCCCCTCCCCCGTGTCCCCCCCCCCCCCCCCCCCGTGTCATCTATTTTTCTTCCTCCAGAGATGCTGCCTGACCCGCTGAGTCGCTCCAGCACGTTGCATCTCTCTTAGGCACTTTAACAGACTGCTTCAGAGAGAGAACATGATACAACTACATAATGGCAAGCGATGAACAGAGTGGTAGAGTGCTACAGCTTGAAGCACCGGTGATCCAGGTCCAGTTCTGTGTACTTGGTACATAGACACAAAATGCTGGGGTAACTCAGCGGGACATGCAGCATCTACTGAGAGAAGGAATGGGTGACGTTTGGAGTCGAGACTCTTCTTCAGGCTTCTTCTGCATGGTGTTTGCCCACTCGCTCTATGACGGCGTGGCTCTTCTGTGGGTACTCCAGCTCCTCACAATATCTCTAAGACGTGCTGGTTGCTGGGTTCATTGGCCACTGTAAAATGGTCCAGGTGCTGGATGGTACAATCTGGGAAGAGCTGACGAGAGGGAGTGCGGGGGGAACGGGATACAGGGAAAGTTAAGGATGGAACTGGATCTCACTGTGAGCCGGCATAAACTCCATGGGCTGAATGGTTTCCTCCCTTGTCTTGAGGGCATACGATAAAGACATCTCCAGCTTCAGGTGAGAAGGAGCCAGATATAGAATCATTTTGTTACTGCAATCTTCGTGGTGGCCACCAGTGGCGTGGTCTTTGCTCTGCCCTGACGTTGCAGATGCAGATGTAATAGGCAGCGAATGTTAGTGTGGACACCATACAGATGCCTCAAACACTGCAATCACAGAACACCCATAGGTCATTAAGGCCGCTATCCCCTCTCTCTTTTAATGTAGTTTAGTTTAGTTTAGAGATACAGCGCAGAAACAAGCCCTTTAGACCACCAAGTCTGCACTGACCAGTGACCCCCGTACATTAGCACTATCCTACACACTAGGGAACACTTACAAATTTTACCCAAGCCAATTAACCTACAAACCTTTGGAGTGTGGGAGGAAACCGGAGCACCCGGCGAAAACCCACGCAGTCACAAGGTGAGCGCACAAACTCTGTACAGACAAGCACCCGCAGTCAGGATCGAACCCGGGTCTCTGGTGCGGTAAAGCAGCAACTCTACCGCCGTGCCACCCTGCATCTTACTTCCTGCATCTTGTTCTCCTCCACATCCCACCGCCCATTCTCCCAGTGACGATGTATATTATAAAGGGAATGCCTCCAAATGAACTCATGTCTGGTCGGATCGGGTTTCCGGGGCAGGGCGGTTCAGCAGCTGTTACAAAACACCATGCACAGTTAGGTCATGTTCAACCGCTCTAGAAAGGACCATGACCACACAGAAGTATTGGCAATGGGTGGAAGTCTAACTGCAAACTAACCTGGAAATTGCCGATAATCACAGCCTATTTTGTACGAGAGCCAAACAGTTGTCCAGCCTTGGAATTAATACGCACTTAGAAACATAGAAAATAGGTGCAGGAGGAGGCCATTGGGCCCTTCATCGCTGACGGTCGATCCAGCTCGAGGTTTTCCAGGCGAGTGCCCTCGAGCTTGAAGGTCGAAGACACTCTTCTGAACTCACGGATTAGTTAGCCGCAGTGGGACAGCCCTTTTACTCCAGCACTACAGTATATGGTACTGTATACAGCTCTCACAGTATATTTCACTTCAAGCAACAGGGAAATAATTCAGTCCAGTTATGGGAACGATTCTGTTGGGGACCTACCCATTTCTTCAATGCAATTGCCTTTCAAAATAATGCCGAGGTAGCTCTGAGGCTCTTCCTAGATTGTACCATCCAGCACCTGGACCATTTTACACTGGCCAAAAGATTAAAAAGATTTAAAGTTTTTTTGCCTTCCATCACAGCGAGGAGGAGATGCGCTGTGATGGATGTCTGTGTAAATTGTGTTGTGTCTTGGGTCTTTTTTTCTTGTGTGTATGACTGCAGAAGCAACATTTCATTTGAGCCTCTATGAGGTTCAAGTGACAAATAAATTGTAGTGTGTATTGTGTATTGTGTAGTGTGTATTGTGTAGTGTGTATTGTGTATTGTGTATGTGTGTAGTGTGTATTGTGTAGTGTGTGTAGTGTGTATTGTGTATTGTGTATTGTGTAGTGTGTATTGTGTAGTGTGTAGTGTGTAGTGTGTATTGTGTGTGTAGTGTGTATTGTGTAGTGTGTAGTGTGTAGTGTGTAGTGTGTAGTGTGTAGTGTGTATTGTGTGTAGTGTGTAGTGTGTAGTGTGTATAGTGTGGAGTGTGTAGTGTGTAGTGTGTAGTGTGTAGTGTGTAGTGTGTAGTGTGTAGTGTGTAGTGTGTAGTGTGTAGTGTGTAGTGTGTGTGTGTAGTGTGTAGTGTGTAGTGTGTAGTGTGTAGTGTGTATTGTGTATGTGTGTGTAGTGTGTGTGTGTGTGTAGTGTGTAGTGTGTAGTGTGTATTGTGTAGTGTGTATTGTGTAGTGTGTAGTGTGTAGTGTGTATTGTGTAGTGTGTATTGTGTATTGTGTGTATTGTGTATTGTGTAGTGTGTGTGTATGTGTGTGTGTATTGTGTAGTGTGTAGTGTGTAGTGTGTAGTGTGTATTGTGTATTGTGTAGTGTGTAGTGTGTGTTGTGTGTTGTGTGTGGTGTGTTTTGTGTAGTGTGTAGAGTGTATTGTGTAGTGTGTAGTGTGTATTGTGTAGTGTGTATTGTGTGTGTGTGTAGTGTGTATGTGTAATCAATCAAGTGTGTATTGTCATCTTGCAGTGTGCAAGTGTACAGTGCAAAGTGAAAAGTGTGTTTCCCAGTGTGTAGTGTGTGTGTCGCACATGTGTGTAAAAACACTTGTGTAGTGTGTATGTTGTGTGTAGTGTGTAGTGTCCAGTCCCTGATGTGTGTATGTGTAGTGTAAAATCAGGTAAAAAACACAATGTGTAGTGTGTAGTGTAAACCAATCATAGTGTGTAGTGTGTAGTGGGGTGTGTGATGTAAGTGGTATTGTGTATTGTGTACTGTGTGTTGTGTAGTGCCGCAGAGTCAAGTGTGTAGTGTGTAGTGTGAGTGTGTAGTGTGTAGTGTGTAGTGTGTAGTGTGTATTGTGTAGTGTGTATTGTGTATTGTGTACTGTGTGGCAAGAGATCCAGGTGTGTGTGGAGGGGGTGCAGTTTGTCCTTAGCTGTCACTTCATTATCACTTCTCTGTGTTGTGTATTGTGTAGTGTGACTTTGGCTGGAGCGTTGTATTTTGTCAAGTATGGAATGAGAACGTTACCTGCGTGTTGTAGGAGTAAGCTGCCTCCAGCAGATATTGGTGTAGTCCTTTGTCTCGTTTGATGAGCATAACTGATGCTTCTGCAGGGCCAGACAGTGGGAACGCAAGGCCAGAACTTCCGGAAGGGTATGACATCTCAGAACAAATCTGCCACCCAATTTGTCTGGAAACTGCATGGGAAAACAAAATATCGTTTAAAAGCCACTCCCTCTTCTCCCCTCTCCCTACGGGTGAAAGGTATCGAAGTGTGAAAACGCACACCTCCAGATTCATGACCGCAAGAAATTGCAGCAAATTGTGGACGCAGCCCAGACCATCACACAATCCACCTTCCCTTCTATTGACTCCATTTGTACCTCACGCTGCCTCGGCAAGGCCAGCAGCATTATCAAGGATGAGTCACACCCTGGCCGCTACCTCTTCTCTCCTCTCCCATCAGGCAAAAGGGATTGTAGTGTGAAAACGCACACCACCAGATTCAGTTATCACCATTTACTGTAACACTTCGCCTAACACCTCTGCTTGGTTCGCAATAACCAACTTGATCTTCCGGTGACTCAACACTTCATCTCCCCCTCGCATTCCGAATCCTACCTTTCTGTCCTGGGTCTCCTCCATGGCCAGAGTGATGCCCTCCGTAAATTGGAGGAGCAGCACCTCATATTTCGCTTGGGTAGTTTACACCCCAGCGGTATGAACATTGACTTCTTCAATTTCAGGTAGTTCCTGCTTTCTCTCCCTTTCCCCTTCCCTTTCCCAGCTCTCCCACAGCCCACTGACTCCGCCTCTTCCTTTCTTCGATAAACCTCGACCGAAACACAGAATGTCATAGGGGTATGGAGAGAAGGCAGGTACAGGATACTGAGTTGGATGATCAGCCATGGTCATATTGAATGGCGGTGCAGGCTCGAAGGGCCGAATGGCCTACTCCTACTCCTGCACCTATTTTCTATGTTTCTATGTTCACTGTCCATATCTCAGCTCATCGACTTCTAGAGCACATGTCTTCTAGATTGGCCACCCCACCACATTCTACCACCCCCAAACCTGAGGCTGATCAAATCCCTGTAACCCATATCCTGCTCAGCGGTGCTGTAGCTAGCCTATAATGGATCCCAGTTAGGCAATGTTTCAATCCTGAAACCCACATGCACACATAACATTCCGCCTCTAATGGAATTCCAACCTAAAACAGCAAGTTCTCAAGAATTGTGTGGGAAGGAACTGCAGATGCTGGTTAACACCGAAGATAGACACAAAATGCTGGAGTAACTCAGCGGGACCGGCAGCATCTCTGGAAAGAAGGAGCGGGTGACGTTTCAGGTCTGAAGAAGGGTCTCAGTTCAAGAAACTCAGTCGGAAAGCAAAATGATCAATCGCAGGTCTATCAGTTAGTACCGGGGAGAGGTCACCAGTCTGAAGTGTTAACTCTACGGATGCTGCCTGGTCTGCTGAGATTTTCTCCAGCTTTTTTCCCTTCTTACTTAAAATTCCCAGCATTTCTGTCCTCTCTACCAGATGTACACAGTGGGAGTTATCCACACAACACTATTTCTGGCCACATGTCCATTCCCAGCCTAAATCAGGCCCATGTGGGAGTCTCTCCATATCCATCACTGAATAGTTTCTGTTACAAAAGAGGGGTGATACAACATGGAATCTAACCACCATCATTAATTGAAAAAAGAGTGACAGAGATGGGCTAAATGTAACAACATCTTTGCTGCAGTCTCTTTCTCTGATCACTTATCACTTTCTAAACCATCGCTAATGGGCCTGTCCCACTTACGCCACTTTATCGGCGACTGCCGGCACCCCGTCATAGGTCGTTGCAGGTCGCCGAAAATGTTCAACATGAGGCGGCCAAAAAGCCGCTGCGACTCTTTGGGTGACTTTGGCGAGAGACTACTCACGACCATAGAGGCGACACCCTGGCGACATGTCGCGGGGTGAAGCCTGTATGGTCGTGAGTAGTCACCCAAAGAGACGTACCTTGTTCTGGTCGCCGCTGGATTTTTAACGTTGAACATTTTCGGCGACCTGCTGCGAATATGACGGGTGCCGGCAAGTCGTCTAAAAAATTGCGTTAGTGGGACAGGCCCTTTACATTAGAAGTACCGACATCTAAACTGTTGACTGTTGTTCTTACTGCACTAGATGCATGGCATAAACAGCATTGAGGCCACAAACAGGCGAACCAACAAAATGTGGACACCAGATTGGGAAAGGCGCTGTGCACATTCACTCCACTTCCTCCAATTATATTTCCAGCACAGCACATGACCTCGAGTGCTGTCTGTGTGGAGTTTGCACGTTTTCCTTGCGATGGTGTGGGTTTCCTCCGGGTGCTCCAGTTTCCTCCCTCATCCCCAAGATGTGTGGCTTTGTAGGTTAATTGTTGCTGGTGCGTAGGGAGTGGATGCCGAAGTGGGATAACACAGGACTAATGTGAATGGATGATTAATGGTTGGCATAGACTCTGCGGGCCAAAGGGCCTGTTTCCCTGCTGTATCTTTCAATGAGCTACTGCCTTACAGCGCCAGAGACCCGGGTTCAATCCTGACTTTGGGTGCTTGTCTGTACGGAGTTTACACGTTCTGCCCGTGACCTGCGTGGGTTTTCTATGAGATAGACAATAGACAATAGGTGCAGAAGTTGGCCATTCGGCCCTTCGAGCCAGTACCGCCATTGGCTGATTATCCTCAATCAGTACCCCGATCTTCGGTTTCCTCCCACACTCCAAACACCTACAGGTTTGTAGGTTTATTGGCCATTTTGTGTGTAGGGTAGTGTTAATGTGTGGGATCACTAGTTGGTGTGGATTCGGTAGGCCGAAGAGCCTGTTTCCGTGTGGTATCTCTATACTAAACTAAACTAATCAAACATATTTTAACATGAATTTCAGGCGTAAACGTTTTCCTCTCATGGGAAGATATGACTAAACATTGTTAAAGTCAAGTGTGCATGGACAGCACAGCAGGACATGTACACCCAATTTTACATTTACAGAGCCTAAAATTGCTTCATAATCCCTCATGTTCCAAGACAAGGGGCTCAAGCTGATTACTAATCCACACAATTCCACGTTCCTTAACGGAACGCCAACACATTGTAAAGAAAAATGACTGCTTATTAGTAGAGCACATTTGTTGAGACAGTAAATAAACAGTGTAAAATATAGCGAGTGAGTAAAATAAGCACGTGTTTCTGGTTAAGTCTTTGATTAAGTCCTTCACTGCAAAAAAAAGTGGACTTTGATCTTCTGCCAGAGCCCTGTTATGACAGTTGGCACTTATCAAGTATAATGCTTATTATTTCCAGAAACACAGCTGCTGCCATGCAGTTGGAAATTACTGTTAAATAAACTGGAGATGGTGGCACTGAAGGGTGAACATGTTTCTAAATCACAGCACATTCGTACTGTTCACTGAAGACTGGTTTTACTGACTAATATTTTCAGACTACATTAGTTCTATGCAAATAGAGTACAAGCATTGCGTACGATATCACCAGAGGAATAGTTTAGTTTAGTTTAGTTTAGTTTAGTTTAGAGATACAGCGTGATAGGTTAGTTTAGTTTAGAGATACAGCGTGGATACACCGAGTCCGCGCCGACCAGCGATCCCCACACATTAACACTATCCTATCCTACACACATTTTATATTTATACCAAGCCAATTAACATACAAACCTGTACGTCTTTAGAGTGTTAGAGGAAACCGAAGATCTTGGAGAAAACCCACGCAGGTCACGGGGAGAGGATACAAAGTCCGTACAGCCAAGCTTATCTGTAGTAAGGATCGAACCGGGGGCTCTGGCACTGTAAGGCAGTAGCTCTCCCATGCCACCCAATAGATTGGGTCTAAATGCACTGAATCTCTTGCCCAGTCTAAGGGAATCGGGAACCAGAAGACATAGGTTTAAGGTGAGGGGGAGAAAGATTTAATGGGAGCCTGAGTGGCAATTTTATTCACACAAAGAGCGGTGGGTGTATGGACAAGCTGCTGGAAGACGAAGTTGAGGCTGGGACTATCGCAACGTTTAAGAAACATTTAGACAGGTACATGGATAGAGTAAGTTTAGAGAGATATGGGCCAAAGGCAAGCAGGTGGGGCTAGTGTAGATGGGATATGTTGGTCAGAGTTGGGCTGAAGGGGCTGTTCTCATGCTGTATGACTCTATTAGAGAAAATAAACCATATATCTCTGTGTTATTATATGAGATATTTGATCATTCTCTGCTTCTGCTTCATGGAGGGAAACAGAGGGTGATGGTGGAAGGTTGCTTCTCGGACTGGAGGCCTGTGACTAGTGGTGTGCCTCAGGGTTCGGTGCTGGGCCCGTTACTGTTTGTCATCTATATCAATGATTTGGATGAGAACATACAGGGCAAGATTAGCAAGTTTGCAGATAATACAAAAGTGGGGGGTTTTGCAGATAGTTAAGATGGGTGTGAAAAAATTGCAGCAGGATCTGGATCATTCGACCAAGTGGATTGAGGAATGGTTGATGGAATTTAATGCAAAAAAATGTGAGGCGTTGCATTTTGGGAAGACTAACATGACCATGACCGACACAGTTAATGGTAGGGCTCTGGGTAGTGTTGTAGAGCAGAGGGATCTAGGAGTGCAGGTACATAGTTCCCTGAAGTTTAGAGTCCCAGGTAGATCGGGTGGTCAAAGGCTATTGGCACATTGGCCTTCATCAGCCAGAGGATTGAGTATAGAATTTGAGAGGCCATGAAGCAGTTGTATAAGGCGTTGGTGAGGCCACATTTACAGTATTGTGTTCAGCTCTGGGCATCATATTAGACAATAGACAATAGGTTCAGGAGTAGGCCATTTGGCCCTTCGAGCCAGCAGTATTATAGGAAAGATGTTGTCAAGCTGGAAAAGGTACAGAGAGGATTTATGAGGATGTTGCCAGGACTAGAGGGTCTGAGCTATAGGCAGAGGTTGAGTAAGCTGGGACCCTGGAGCACAGGAGGATGAGGGGCGATCTTATAGAGGTGTATAAGATCATGAGAGGAATAGATTGGGTAGATGCACAGTCTCTCGCCCAGAGTGGGTGAATAGAGGACGAGAGGACATAGGTTTAAGGTGACGGGGAAAAGATTTAAAAGGAATTTGAGGGGTAGCGTTTTCACACAAGAGTGGTGGATGTGTGGAACACTGATTTTATTTGACAAAATTATTTAATGAAATACAAATCAAATTCTTCCAAATGTACTTTGATCTCACCAAAGATAGACACAAAAAGCTGGAGTAACTGAAGAGGGGTTGCGACCCGAAACGTCACCCCTTCCTTCTCTCCAGAGATGCTGCCTGTCCCGCTGAGTTACTCCAGCATTTTGTCTCTATCTTTGATCTAATTCAGCATCTGCAGTTCCTTCCTACAGACTTTGTTCTCACTCTCCATTAGATGTGCCTTACTATAAAAAATAAAATAAAGGTACATGTTTCTACATTTGATAGGCGTTTGATCGACTATTGGATAGGCAGGGAATGGAGGGATATGGATTTTGTGCAGGTTGATAAAAGGTGGTCTTTTTCATTTGCATCATTTACAGCACTGACATAGTGGGCCGAAGGGCCTGTTCTTGTGCTGTACTGCCCTCTGTTCATTTGGTGAACATGAAGCAATGGTGGCGCAGCGGTAGAGTTGGCGGCCTTACAGCGCTTGCAGTGCCGGAGACCCGGGTTCGATCCCGATCACGGGTGCTGTCTGTACGAAGTTTGTACGTTCTCCCCGTGACCTGCGTGGTTTTTCTCTGAGATCTTTGGTTTCCTCCCACACTCTAAAGACATACAGGTATGTAGGTATATTGGCATGGTAAATGTAAAAATTGTCCCTAATGTGAGTAGGATAGTGTTAATATGCGGGGATCGCTGGTCGGCATGAACCAGGTGGGCCGAAGGGCCTTTTTCCGTGCTGTATCTCTAAACTAAACTAAACCAACACCTGTATGGAAAATTGGCAGGGAATTCCGTGAAACCTGTAACCAAATCCTTGGGAATTTCATTCCATTCATTTCCGTCCCACTTATCCGTCTTGTCCCTCTCCTGTCTCCAGATGTTTAAAGCCCAGCCAGCAAAGACAAAATCTGCAACTCTATCTACGTGTGTATATATACCGCAGGAGGAAATTTATAGTGAAACCTTCGCTGTTTTGGGCAAAGTCCAGCATTAATGCTTTGCCAAAAGCCATTCATAAAAGAGATTATGCTTTTTGCAACTTTAGTTTCAACAGATTTGCCAAGAGTAACTTTTAGCGGGTTGGAGAGGAATCCCGAATAGTATTTAAGCAATACTTCTAACCGTCAATGACAAGTGTATTATTAACGTATATTAAATATTAGGTCACGAGTAGATGAGAAGGTGGGATAACATAGAACTTAGCTATCCACAAAGACAGAAATGAGAGGAAAATTCTGGCTTTGCCAGCAATACCCAGATCTAGAAAAAGTAAGTAAGTTAGTTTATTGGCCAAGCATTCACATACAAGGAATTTGTCTTGGTGCTCCGCTCACAAGTAACAACATGACATACAGTGACAGTTACACAGTGACATAGGCAAATAAAGAACCATAATCCAATGAGAATGAAAACATCCCTAAATTCTTAAGGGATTGGACAGGCTAGATGCAGGAAAAATGTTCCCGATGTTGGTGGAGTCCAGAACCAGGAGTCACAGTTTAAGAAGAAGGGGTAGGCCATTTAGGTAATACAGAGCTCGCCATCCCATCTCTGCATCACCAGGGCTTCTCAGTTTGATTGTCCCAAGTAAAAGCTATTCAGGAATTACAATCGCAATGTGCGGTCAACTTTTCTGAAAACTATCTACTCGGTCAACTTACATTCTTCTTCACTGCATGTCCTCGCTTCTGTCCGATCAAGAGACCCAATAATCTCCTCTTTGCCACCTGGATTTGCAGTGTAAAGTCTCGAACTGAAAATGGATAAACAGGGATAAAAGAAAAAGTTAACTGCATTGCCCATGGTTTGCTGATATTGTGCGTTTGGTTGAAGCATGGAAATGGGCCATTAGGCCCCTCCAAGTCTGCACCGACCATCGATCTCCCACTCTAGTTCTGTTGTCCAACTTTCGAATCCACTCCCCTCACACAACGGACACCCTTCGGCCCACCGTGTCCGCACTGACCAGCGATCCGCGCACATTAGCACCATCCTACACACACTAGGGACAATTATTACATTTCTACCAAGCCAATTGACCCACAAATCTGCACATCTTTGGAGTGTGGGAGGAAAACCGAAGATCACGTCGAAAACCCACGTACAAATTCCGTACAGACAGCACCAATAGTCGGGATTGAACCCTGGATCCGGGCTCTGCAAGGACTGTACAGCAGCAACTCTACCACTGTCCATATCCCTGGAATGGCGAGTCATGGATCACAAGCAGGCAGATTAGGTTAATTTAGGTCCATCTTCAACACGGACATCGTGGACTGTCACTGAGACGACAACAATGTGCCTTGTGCCCTCACCTGATGTCGATGATCTCCATCGTTTCCTGCGGTGTGTTGAGGAAGATTTTCAGGTCTTGTCCTCTCTTCAGCTGTATCCCACCGTCCAGGCTCGTCAGGGTCCTCATTCCAGCCACCCACTCCAAACCAGCCTTACCGACGGTCCCATCAAGTCCCATGTGGGCCGACACATGAACATGAGCACTAAAAGCAGAACACCATCAAGCCTTATAACTCACAAGCTCAGCTCAAGTCCCAAACAAAAAATAAATAAACCTGCAGTGTATATACCAACACCTAGAGTATATAAACTGACACCTACACCTAAACCCTAGTGTAGATAAACCTACCTTTACAATCCTTATACATAATGAAATACTGTTAGTTTACAATCTTGAGGGGAATAGATAGGGTGAAGTGGATAAAATAATGTTTTTATATAAAGTCGTTTTAAGAATAAGGGGTAGGACTGAGATGAGGAAAAACTTATTCACACAGAGAGTTGTGAATCTGTGGAATTCGCTGCCACAGAAGGCAGTGGAGGCCAATTCACTGGATGTTTTCAAGAGGGAGTTAGATTTAGCTTTTCGGGCTAATGGAAGCAAGGGATACAATTAGAAACATAGAAAATAGGTGCAGGAGGAGGCCATTCGGCCCTTCGAGCCAGCACCGCCATGCATTGTGATCATGGCTGATCGTCCCCTATCAATAACCCGTGCCTGCCTTCTCCCCATATCCCTTGATTCCATTAGCCCCTAGAGCTCTATCTAACTCTCTCTTAAATCCATCCAGTGATTTGGCCTCCACTTCCCTCTGTGGCAGGGAATTCCACAAATTCACAACTCTCTGGGTGAAAAACTTTTTTCTCACCTCAGTCAGTCTTAAATGGCCTCCCCTTTATTCTAAGACTGTGGCCCCTGGTTCCTCGAGGGTCTCGACCCGAAACGTTGCCTATTTCCGCTCCATTGATGCTGCCTCACCCGCTGAGTTTCTCCAGTATTTTTGTCTACCTTCGATTTTCCAGCATCTGTTGTTCCTTCTTAAACAACTCTTTGTCACTAAGTTCTCTGGAATGTAACTTCATTTAAACAAAAATCATTTGGAACATGTATTAAAATAAAACACGTTAATAATGGTAAAAAAAAAGTCCAGGTAACCTATTTAAAAGTCACATAATTCAAATTAAATCAAAAAACAAAAAACTATTTTTAAATAAAAGTACATAAATACATTCAAATTAATCTCTGCAGAGAAAAACATTTCAAAAAACAATACCAATCTAAATGCTTGCCAAATATTATTTTCCCTTAGTCCCACCTGCCTGCACTCATAAATGGGGAGAATGCTATCCAATTTATACCTGCCTCCACCAGGTCACTGGAAGTACCGCTAACTCTGGAGTAAAGAAGTTCCCCCAAGTTACCCCTAAACTTCTTCCCTTAATTCTGAAGTCATGTTCGCAGATACTATCTGATTAACATTCTCTGTTTTAAAGGTACACAAAAATGCTGGAGAAACTCAGCGAGTGCAGCAGCATCTATGGAGCAAAGTAAATAGGCGACGTTTCGGGCCGAAACCCTTCTTCAGACTGATCCTGTTTTAATCTTACTTCAGTTTTAGTTATTCATTTTTTTTAGTTTTAGTTTTAGAGATACAGTGCAGAAACAAGTCCTTCAGCCCATCGAGTCCGCACCGACCAGCGATCCCCGCACATTAACACTCTCAACACACAAGGGGCAATTTGTACATTTACACCAAGCCATTAAACCTGTACGTCTAGGGAGTGTGGGAGGAATCCGAAGATCTTGTAGAAAATCCATGCAGTCACGGGGAGAGCATACAAACTCCATACAGACAGCACCCGTAGTCAGGATCGAACCTGGGACTCTGGCACTGTGAGGCAGCAACTCCACTGCTGCGCTACAGTGCAGCCGTTTTATACTGGACGTGCTTAATCTTGTTTCAGTTTTACAATGAACATGTCCAGATGCTTCAAACATGATATTACCACCTTTTCCATAGCGGTGCTGGCTCGTAGGGCCAAATGGCCTACTCCTGCACCTATTGTCTATTGTCTATTGTCTATAATGGAATCTCAAGAATAGTCAGGATTTATTGCACCATTATGCAGGACAAAATGAATACAAGTTAATTTCCCATTGCAAGACATTTATCGAAGTATCATTGGAGTCTGTCCATACCTAGGCTTGATGAAACCAGTGATGACAAAGTCTGTCCACTGTTTAAGATCCACGTTCCCTTTAACTCTGACGTTGACGGCAACAGATGCATTCACAGCGAGTTTAATCGGGAGCCCCGAAATGGATGAAAATGTCAACTTCTCGGTTGCTAGACTTGTCCTTCTGTTGTACTGAACTTCTTGGCCCTAGCGAGAAAAGAAATGAATACTTGCTATCAAACTACGCCATACTGTGGAGATCAGCCAGAGGGACATTTAGTATCAGGAACCTCCTCACAGATCCTCTGAGCAGAGGCCATAACTTAATCAAGTTTAATATTATGTGTATTGAGGTACAGTGAGAAGTTTTTTGTTGCCTGCTATGCAGGCAGCAAAAAGACAACACATATGATTACAACCAAGCCATCCACAGTGTACAGATACAAGATAAAGGGAATAACGTTTAGTGCAAGATAAAGTCCAGTAATGTCCGATTAAAGATAAGTCAAAGGTCTCCAATGGGGTAGATGGGAGGTCAGGATCGCTCTCCAGTTGGTGATAGGATGGTTCAGTTGCCTGATAACTGCTGGGTAGAAACCAAAGATCCTATAGCGGAGCAAGATAGACCACTCCTGCTAAATGCAATGGGCTGACGTGTAGTACGCAAGGAGCGGAACGTGGGCCTTTTTTTCATCCATTACAGTAACCCGACCCGACCCAACCCGACCCGACCCGACTCGCAGTGTAATCATCGTTTCGGGGGAATAGTTTGTGTTAATAAATTATAATTCTGAAAATGAGGAGAAGATTTTTACCAAAGAACTTTTATTTTTACGAGGAAGTTTCCGTAACCGGCTTCCGTCTCTGCACTAGTATCTTTGCTCCGCTACGGGATCTTTGGTGCGGAGACGGAAGCCGGTTACGGAAATGGGGCCAAAAACTACCCATGAATCTGCCCATGACCGTACTATGTCTTTTTCGACGAGTGATCCATCTTGCTCGCTATAGGATCTTTGGTGGAAACTGTCTGAGTCAGGAGGTGTGTGTGCGCGTTTTTCACACGTCTGTACTTCTAGCCTGATGGGAGAGGGGAGAAGAGGGAGCGTCCGGGATGAGACTGGTCCTTGGTTATGCTGCTGACCTTGCCAATGCCTTCGGCAGAGGCCTTGTTCATGTCAACATTACAGTGGCCAATCGAGGGTAGCCTCAAGGACACGTTTAATTGAGGTAACAACATTACAACTCCTCCTCACCCTTCCATTTAGTGTTTTTATGACTCGGCAGATCAATTTCTCTCCTGGAATAAATAAAGTTCTATCGTAGCGTCTCGTACTTGGCAAACAATACTATTGACCACACCACTTTATATGAATGACCAAAAATGAAAGACTTCCTTTACCTTTAAGAGTTTTATTGCGATTTCAGCCACATCTAAAGAGTATTGCTTCACTTGCATCCTCAAGTCATTGCAGTCCAAGAAAGTCAGTTCATTTCCAAATATCTTCATGCTCAGGCCACAACTTAGCTTCTTATTCCTTTTCTCCATTCTCTTGGTAAACTAAATCAGCAAAACAAGATTATGTTCTCATTGTGGATAGTGGAAGGACCTCCCCTGCAGGTCTTACATTTACAGAATAAGACCAAGTTCACCGACTTAGATTTTGAAGTTTAACATATGCTAACTCGCGAAGGGCGGCACGGTGGCGCAGCGGTAGAGTTGCTTGCTGCCTTACAATGCCAGAGACCCGGGTTCGATCCCAACTATGGGCGTTTGTCTGTACGGAGTTTGTACGTTTTCTGAAGAAAGGTCCCGACTTGAAATGTCACCTATTCATGTTCTCCATCGACGCTGCCTGGGTCCCACTGACTTAAACCCAGCACTTTATGAGCATCGATGGACACAAAATGCTGGAGCAACTCAGCGGGACAGGCAGCATCTCTGGAGAGAAGGAATCTGAGAAGTCTGAAGAAGGGCTCGAATCAAAACGTCACCCATTCCTTCTCTCCAGTGATGCTGCCTGTCCCGCTGAGTTACTCCAGCATTTTGTGTCCATCTTCGGCTTAAACCAGCATCTGCAGTTCCTTCCTACACGTTGTGAGCATCTCTGGGGGAACATATATAGGTGTCGACTTATTTACAAGTGATCCCAGGAACGAGTAGGTTATCCTATGATGACCGTGTGGAGGCTATGTCTGTGGACATTTTTAAGGCAGCGATAGAGAGATTCTTGATTAGTACGGGTGTCAGAATTTATGGGGAGAAGGCAGGAGAATGGGGTTAGGAGGGAGAGATGGATCAGTCATTATTGAATGGCGGAGTAGACTTGATGGGCCAAATACGCCTATCACTTATGCCTTATCCATCTTCTTCAGAGATACTGTCTGACACGCTGAGTTACTCCAGCACTTTGTGTCCTTCTAGACGTACGCTCCCCATCCATCATGAAGCTGAGGCGTGTACCTTTCTCGAGCAGACCTGCTTCATTACAATAGAGCCTGCTTCCCTCAACGAGGCCAATGTGGTTTCCTAGAGCATGATGCAGCAGTAACTACCGCAGTACAACCCCATTGCACCTTCTTCCCATTGGCCTGTGTTGGCTTTCCTTGGAATCTCCGGCTTCCTCCCACACTCCAAAGACTTACAGGTTTGTAGGTTCATTGGCTGGCTTGGTGCAATTGTAAAATTGTCCCCAGTGTGTGTGGGGTAGTGTGTGTGTGGGGTCACTGGTAGTGTAAGTGTGCGGGGATCACTGGTCAGCGCGGGCTCGGTGGGCTGAGGGGCTTGTCTCCGTGCTGCATCTCTAAACTAAACTAAACCAAAGCACCATTCAGTTTCCCAACCCTCGTAAAACAGTTGCTACAAAATTGAATTTCTAACCCAATTATGGGCAAATTGCTGGTAAATGGGATTAATGTTGGAAGGTACTTGATGGTCGGTACAGACATGTTTTACTGCTGTGTGATAGCATAACTCTTTCGACCAGACTTTCTACCAAAGTGTGTCCTTACCTTGGCCTCTATTTCATTGATTCTGGTATAATCCCCATTCTGACAGCTTTTGTTTGCTCGTTGAGGCTTGCGTTTCTCCACCTGGTACCTTGACGCCGCTGATCTGCCCGCGGCGTGTCTTGGCACAACTCTCTTCTTATTCAAAGGACGGACGGAAAATTTTGCCGGGTTTCTCAATCTCCACTTTTTTCCCGGATTCCTCGCTTGCTTGGGACTGTCCTTAAATGGAGTTTGCTTGTGACCAAATATCTTCTGTACGAGATGTTCCGCATTTTCCACCCGAACGCCAACCTGCGCACACGCACGCACACACACACGCGCGCACACACACACACACACACACACACACACACACACACACACACACACACACACACACACACACACGCACACACACACACACACACACACAGGGAGAGAGAAAGTATAACAGTCACTGCTCAGATGAAAGACACAGTTTTAGCGCCATGGTGGCACAATGCTGCCTTACAGCGCCAGGGACCCGGGTTCGATCATGACTATGGGTGCAGTCTGCACGGAGTTTGTACGTTCTCCCTGGGACCTCACGGGTTTTCTCAGGGTGCTTCGGTTTCCTCCCACAATCCAAAGAGGTGCAGGTTTGTAGGTTAGTTGGCTTCTGTAAATTGCCCCTAGTGTGTAAGGTGGAACTAGTGTATGGGGATCACCGGTCGTTGGGGACTTGGTGGGTCGACAGGCACAGCCGGGTGGTGGCCGGGGGAATGGCTACGGGTGGCGCCAGCATTCCGAGCCGGTGGTGAAATATGGTTTGTCTGTCCCCTATAGCCAAGAGGACACCGTGATAAAGGGGACACCATAAAAACCAAGGGTGTGGTGTATATTGAGCGATTAACTTCCAGCCAAAGATTCACCACCCTCTGGGTGAAGAAATGTCCTCACTTGAATGCTTGAAGGGTCAACCAATTACCTTGAGACTATTACACCCTTGTTCTAGACTTATCAGCAATTTCACATCATTGCAGTCAATAGAACTAGATATCTGTGGTGCTTAAAATTGGCAACTGCTCTTTTAACACTTGCTTGCAACCGCAAATCAACATTAACTCTGATTCCAGCACCTGCAGTTCCTTCCTGCACATTTTGCCTGTAAAATCTCCTCAAGGTATGACTACTTTGACGAATTTTAGCTTAGTTCTGTTTAGTTTTGAGATGCCGTGAAGAAACAGGCCCCTCAGCCCATTGAGTCCGCACCGACTAGCACCGACCCCCCCCCACCCACGTTAATACTATCCTACACACGCTAGGGATAATTTACAATTATACCAAGCCAATTAAATTGCAAACCTGTACGTCTTTGGAGCGCGGGAAGAAAACAAAGTTCTCAGAGAAAACCCACGCGGCCACGGGGAGAATGTACAAACTCCGTACAGACAGCGCCCGTAGTCGGGATCGAACCCGGGTCTCTGGGGCTGTGAGTGCTGTAAAGCAGCAACTCTACCGCTGCGCCACCATGGCACCCTCTCTCCTCTCACCGACGAAGGTTCTACAGCACCCTCTCTCGCAGCTCCTCCTCTGTGACTCCTCTTGCTCTCCAGCTGCACAACCACGTTTTATCATCGTTGCTGACTTTGATCTATCTTTTGGCAAATCTTTCGTCCATTTGTTCTATGTACCTTTTCATATCTCTTGGTTCCCTCTCCCCCGACTCTGGGTCTGAATCTTGACCCATTAACGTCACCTATTCCATTTTCTCCACAGATGCCGCCTGACCCGCTGAATTACTCCAGCTTTTTGTGTCCACCTTCTGATTCTTTCAAAGTCCACACGCGATTCTCATCACGAAAATGCTATTCTCTGCTGTCATGCTAACACCATATTTTTCCATCTTAAATCCCGGTGTCTGCATTTGCAAAGAAAACCTGTCAGTTTGGAATTATCATGCCAATAGCCAGTCTGTGGCATTTACTTTAGTTGCACAGTTGCTGACTCAGCAGTAAATTCCTGCACTCCACCCAAATCTAATTTTCATGCAAGAAGATTTATTAATCGAATATCTCAGGAGATTAACTAGTGGAATTTAACAGTGCAGACATTAATTAACCTTAGATTTGGAAAATATGCAACAGAAAGACTGATTAAACATGAGAGTTTAAAATTTTTAACTCCGAACTGCGGTTTCTGATTGCAGCAGTAACAGGAGACTTACTAAAATGAAAGGATATCTGTGAAGAGTTATAACTGGAAAACTAAAACCTGCATGCTTCAGTGCACCAGGGAATATTTTGGTATGTAAGTGCAAAAATAGAATCTATAGACCTTAGATAAACTCTCATTACCTTCAGATGGGGGAAAAAATACAAAATCAATTCATCGTTCCACTCATCACTGGATAGTTTTTCCTTCCGTGTGGTTAGTTTAGTTTAGTTTAGTTTAGTTTAGTTTAGTATAGAAATACAGCACGGAGACAGGCCCTTCGGCCCACCGGATCCGCTCCAACCAGCGACCCCCGCACATTAACACTATCCTACACACACACACATACTCGGGGCAATTTTTTATATATACCAAGCCAATTTACCTACAAACCCGTTCGTCTTTGGAGCGTGGGAGGAAACCGAAGATCTCGGAGAAAACCCATGTGGTCATGGGGAGAACGTACAAACTCCATACAGACAGCACCCGTAGTCGGGATCGAACCTGGGACTCTGGCAGCAACTCTACCGCTGTGCCACCTTTCTGTGCCTATCTTTCTTCATGCCACTTCATTACTTTACTTCTGTTAGTGAACAATTATCAGTGGCGGCGTGGTAGAGTTGCTGTCTTAAAGCGCCAGAGGCCCGGGTTCAATCTTGACTAAGGGATCTGTCTGTGCAGAATTTAGGCGCTCTCCCCGTGACCTGCGTGGGTTTTCTCTGGGTGCTCCGGTTGCCTCCCACACTCCAAAGACGTGCAGGTTTGTAGGTTAATTGGCTTGGTTTAATTGTAAATTAAGCCCCGTGTGTGTAGGATAGTGTTGGTGCTCGGAGATCGCTGGTCAGCATGGGCTCGGTGGGTCGAAGGGCCTGTTCCTGGACTGTACCTCTGATATAAAGCATATTGTAACAATGGCAGTGATGTTTGAGAGGCAGCACATGGAGGCAAGAATGGACCATTTTCTTCCCCGAGTCAACCATAGCAAGGCAAATTTGTACATTAACAGAGACATAATTCTCCAACCTGCTCAACGTGT
This sequence comes from Leucoraja erinaceus, assembly GCF_028641065.1. NCBI lineage: Eukaryota > Metazoa > Chordata > Chondrichthyes > Rajiformes > Rajidae > Leucoraja > Leucoraja erinaceus. Next base: position 8,645,841 of record NC_073396.1, read on the forward strand.
ATTATTGTTTTGGCTCTTCAGATAATCCAGCTTCAACAGGTGGTGGGTGGGAGGATGAGGTACAAAATTCTGGAAATTCCCACTACCTCTCAGAGTCCTAAAGATATTCAGTGTGGAAACAGTCCATTCGGCCCAACTTGCCCACGCCGACCAACATACCCACCTACACTTGTCCCACCTGCCTACGTTTGGCCCATGACGGGATCTTTGATCAAAGGTAACTTGCCTCCATGAGGTTGACTGCACGGCCCATCGCAAACACGGTGAGGTTTACCATTGCTGACCGAGGCAAGAAGGAACTTGGAGAGAAAACAAGGGCAGCTTCCATGTTTGCCCCGACAAAGACTGGCTCTGCAACAAAATGAAATGCAACAGTAAATATGAAAAGTATTCTTAAAAAACCATAGACAGACATAAAATGCTGCAGTAACTCAGCAGGTCAGGCAGCACCTCTGGAGAACATAGATAGGTGAGGTTTCAGGTCGGGACCCTTCTTAAATACCACGATTAAGTAGAAGCTCATCCTTCACATCATACTATTTTACATAACCAGGAATAAATGTCATCTATCCATTCCCTGCCTGGTCCACTGGGTTACTCCAGCACTTTTTACTAAAGATTCCAGCATCTGCAGTTCCTTGCGTCCCCAACAAACAATCATTTTGTCCAAGAAACAGAAACAATTCAGCTCCAGGAACATTTCGAGGTGTCTTGCTTCACTAATTGGGCAACACAGTGGCACAGCGGTAAAGTTGCTGCCTTCCCTTGTGACGGACCCTGTCTATGGGTGCTGTCTGTATGGAGTTTGCATGTTCTCCCTGTGACCACATGGGTTTTCTCCGGGTGCTCCGTTTCCTCCCAGAGCCCAAGGACGTACTGGTTGTTAGGTCAATTGACTCCGGTAAAAGTTGTAAATTGTCCCCAGTGTTAGTGTACGGGGTGATCAGCTGGTCGGCACGGACCGGATGGTGCTAATAGAAACATAGAAAATAGGTGCAGGAGTAGGCCATTCGGCCCTTCGAGCCTGCATCGCCATTCAATATGATCATGGCTGATCATCCAACTCAGTATCCTGTACCTGCCTTCTCTCCATACCCCCTGACCCCTTTAGCCACAAGGGCCACATCTAACTCCCTCTTAAATATAGCCAATGAACTGGCCTCAACTACCTTCTGTGGCAGAGAATTCCAGAGATTTACCACTCTCTGTGTGAAAAATGTTTTTCTCATCTCGGTCCTAAAAGACTTCCCCCTTATCCCTAAACTGTGACCCCTTGTTCTGGACTTCCCCAACATCAGGAACAATCTTTCTGCATCTAGCCTGTCCAACCCTTTAAGAATTTTGTACGTTTCTATAAGATCCCCCCCTCTATCTTCTAAATTCTAGCGAGTGCAAGCCGAGTCTATCTGGTCTTTCTTCATATGAAAGTCCTGACGTCCCAGGAATCAGTAACAATTACATTAATAATCACTGATAATGCTGCTCATTATCTAATTATCGTTAAAACAATTTTCTGTTCTTATATCTGTAGATAATAAGATTAGATTTTGTTCTCCGTGAATTGCAATACTGGATAATTGCAATAAATGAAAGATTTCACTGATCTGAGAAGAACCAACATTTTGGATCATAAATGTAAAAATTTGGTCACTTCCCCCAACGTTAACAAACGAGCTCAGAAAGTTCCGACTCTCACCAATCTTGGCAGTGAAGGTTGGAAACAACTGCATCAGCTCAACAATTGCAAGACGGCTGTAAACACATGGCTCTTGATTCCTATCATTCATCTCATCAAGTAGTAGCGGTCTTAAACAATCCAAGAACAGAAGATGCTGAAAGTACTCAGCAGCACAGATAGTGCCTGTGGATAGTGGAAGAGAATGAGCAATTCCAAGCCAACGACCTTCGTTTAGTTCAGCTTACTATCGTCATCATGTGTGTCGAGAAATAGTGAAAAGCTTTTGTGGGTGTGCTACCCCGTCGGGATAAAAAAAGTCTGTCTACTTAAACTATTGCAATATGGACAGACGCTACAGATCAGAACCAAAGTCTGGAATATAGATAGGATGATATTTGTAAAGAAAAATAATATACTGGTTACAGGCTCTCAGCTTCTTATGCTAGTGTAATTAATTATCACATCAACACGTCGGAAGAAGGATCTCGACCCGAAACGTCACCCATTCCTTCTCTCCAGAGATGCTGCCTGTCCCGTTGAGTTACTCCAGCTTTTTGTATCTATCTGGGGTATAATTAATTCTGGTAACATATATTTAGGTAACAGAGTATCTTTCAGCTTAGGGGGAAGAATTTCTTTAGTCAGAAGGTGGAGAGTGTATGGAATTAATTGCCACAGAAGGCTGTGGAGGCCAATGGATATTTTCAAGGCGGAGATTGGCGGATTCTTGATTAGTAAAGGGCCTGTCCCACTTTCACGATCTAATTCACAACCTTTTTTACTCGTGGCCATTTTTCATCATGCTCAAAATAACGCCCCGACCAACTTGATGCCACGAGGAGTACCTACCACTAGCCTCATGGCCTGCTACGACCTACCTACGACCTACCTACGACCTCCTACGACCATGCTGTGAGTACGAGTCATGGGCAAACTCGGCAGAGGTCATGAATTAGTTCGTGAATGTTCGACAGACCCTTAAGGGTGTCAGGGTTTATGGGGAAAAGGCAGGAGAATGGGGTTGAGTGGGAAAGATGGATCAGTCATGATTGGACTTGCCAGGTTAACTCGATGGGCTGAATAGCCTGATCCTGCTCCTATAGCATATGAACCTATTATGCACGTGTCTGATTTAGTTTTAAAAATAAATATCAATTAGTTTCACTTTCTCACATATACGATCCCCATCATTTCCACCTGTGACTGTAACGCAGTGAGATGTTGTCCTCTCAGGAAAGTCTTTTGAGTTAACAGGAGGTTTATCATTAGCGAATAACATATTTATTTCTCTCAATTGCTGATTGCACAATGATTTAATTTTGGGAAAAAACAGGCAGTGCATCTGGTACATTGGCAAATGTTTTTTTTTAATATTACAAAGGTTCCTTTTATAATGTTTCTTCCACTGGGACTGTTGTGTTCAAAACAAAATATCTTTTGGCTTGGAAAAGATTCAAGCAATATACAAGTCCAACTTCGCAGCTCATTTCAAAAATGTTTACACCATTTTCTTTCCAACAGTCTGCCAAATATAAAAGGACTTTTCTTTTTGGGGGGGGTGGGGGGCGGGGGGGCGGCACGGTGGCGCAGCGGTAGAGTTGCCGCCTTACAGCGCCAGTGACCTGGGTTCGATCCTGACTACGGGTGCTGTTTGTACGCAGTTTGTACGTTCTCCCTTTGACTGCGTGGGTTTTCTCCGGGTGCTCCAGTTTCCTCCCACATTGCAAAAATGTGCAGCTTTGTCAGTTAGTTGGCTTCTGTAAATTGTCCCTAGTGTGCGGGATAGAACTGGTGTATAAGTAATCACTGATCAGCATGGACTCAGTGGGCCGAAGGGCCTGTTTCCACTCTGTATCTCTAAAACGAAACTCTAAAATGCATCCCTGTATCCCTTCGTTATCACTTGTTTCCCGGCCAACATTAGACCATTGTGGACTCCACCCTTCCTTGGTCATCAGTCATCAGTCCTGCTGTGCTCTGGCCTCTTCTCACCTCCAGTTCCCTCCCCTCTACTCTCAGCCTGAAGAAGGGTCCCGACCCGAAATGTCACCCATCCCTTTTCTCCAGAGATGCTGCCTGACCCGCTGAGTTACTCCAGCACTCTGTGTCTACCTTTACTTACAAACTGCTCATTAGAATCCTAAAGTCGCCCAAAAGCACTAATTAACCGCACTGCTTGTTAATTCTAAGTTACACTTTTACACGGCATGATATGTTGTCATGGGTTCTATAACTCCACAAATGGGAATGATCCTTCAATTACACTCAACAGACATCACCTTTAAATTAACTGCTCCAACACATTGGCAAAGTACCTGACAGGAAAGTGGCATCCATGTACGATGAATATTTCCAGTGTTCCAGGTCAAAGTCTTGGCTGATGATATAACTTGGAAGAGAGTCCCTCAGCTGCTGTTTGAGAGGGTCGCTGGTGTCCATTAGTTGCGATAAATGGGTCCACACAAACGAGCCCACTGGCAAGATAAAATTGATTGCTTAAAGGATGATTCAACGTGCAAACGCACACACTGCACCGCTCAACAAATATATCATTCATTCATAGCAAGCTCACTCCGGGAATGCTTCGTTCAATCTCTGAATTTTGCTCAATTAAGTAAAAGAGCAGAAACGTTTTAAAACATATTGATGGTTTTTCCCTCACGGTGGCGCAGCTGTAGAGTTGCTGCCTCACAGCGCCAGAGAACCAGGTTCGATCCTGACTACGGGTGCTGTCTTTACGGAGTTTGTCCGTTCTCCCGATGACCTGCGTGGGGTTTTCTCCGGGTGCTCCGGTTTTATCCCACACTGCAAAGACGTGCATGTTTGTAGGCTAATTGGCTCGGTGTAATTGTAAATGGACCCTAGCGTGTCGGATAGCGTTAGTGTACGGGGATCGCTGGTCGGCGCAGGCTCTGTGGGCTGATGGGCTCGTCTCCGTGCTGTATCTCTAAACTAAACGAAATAGTGGATGACGGCTTTCAAAATGGAAACAAAAGGAAACTGTCACCAAAAATAAACGGTGGAGGTCATTTGGCTATCAATTCTATTTTTAGAAATAAATTTGAATTCAGTATAAACATGAAGTGCTTAAGTAGCTCAACGGGTTAGGCAGAAACTGTGGAGGCAATGGACAGGTGAGGTTTCGGGTCGGGACCCTTCCTCAGACTGATTGTAGGAAGGGGAAGAACACTGGAAAAGAGGTGGGTCCCCAGCCAAACTGTTACTGATCCATTCTTTCCACAGATGCTGCCTGACCTGCTGGGATCCTCCAGCACTTTGTATTTTGCTCAAGATTCTAGCACCTGCAGTTACTCGTGAATTCTTGGATTCAATTTTTACCCGATTAATGGAGATGAAATATGGTCATTCTAAAAGTATTCTAAGCTGCATTGCCACAAGGTGCCAACTATACCAGATAAGGGAGAGAAGTTATTTAAAGACTGAGGTGCGAAAGAATTTCTTCCCTTAGAGGGAGGTGAGTCTTTGGAATTCCCTACGAAAGAAACTTGTTGAATCTAGAATATAGGAGACATTTAAGAAGGAGGAAGGTAAATTTGTGAAAAGTTTTGGAATTGAAGACAATGGTGAACTGGTACAGAAAGGGGAGCTGAGGGATAGGACAGATCATATTGATTGGCAGGGCAGGCACAAGGGGTGAAGTGACCATCTCTTGTATTTATTTTCTTGTGTTCAAGTAAGGCCTCCTGTAGCTTCAAGCACATTGACAAGGCAATAATCCCAATAGGGACAAGGGAGAGATTGAGCCTAGTGTACCGGAAAATACCTGGCTCTTCCCCATCTTCAGCGGAAGGCCTGGATAGAGTGGATGTGGGGAGGATGTTTCCAATAGTGGGAGAGTCTAGGACCAGAGGCCATAGCCTCAGAATAAAACGGCATACCATAAGGAAGGAAATGAGGAGGAATTTCTTTACTCAGAGGGTGGTGAATCTGTGGAATTATTTGCCACAGAAGGCTGTGGAGGCCAAGTCAATGGATATTTTTAAGGCTGAGATTGATAGATTCTTGATTAGTACGGGCGTCAGGGTTTCTGGGGAGAAGGCAGGAGAATGGGGTTGCGAGGGAAAGATAGATCAGCCACGATTGAATGGCGGTGTGGACTTGATGGGCCGAATCCTTGAAGTTATGAATTTATGAAGACTGCAACTTGCTCAGATATAAAAATATTTAAACTCCAAATGTACCCCAAATTTAAAATTATGGAAACAATATATCGGCATAAATGTATTATAAAACCAAAGTGTCAGACTTAGTCAGTTTTCTTAATAGGTAGAAGCTTCTTGTAACCTTTCCACAATTACATGTTTAAACAATCAGATTTTTACTTAACACTAATGCATTTAACACATTGCTTCAATTTATAGCATAAAGGATTCAATAAACTTGCAAATTAACACTAATTCGAACAAAATGTTCATCGTTCAAGGCGGCACCGTGCCTTACAGCGTTTGCACCACCCATGACCCGGGTTCGATCCCGACTACGGGTGCGGTCTGTACGCAGTTTGTACGTTCTCTCCGTGACCACGTGAGTCTTCCCTGAGATCTTCGGTTTCCTCCCACACACCAAATCCATACAGGTTTGTAGGTTAATTGGCTTGGTATAAGAGTAAATTGTCCCTAGTGTGTGTAGGATAGAGTTGATGTTCGGGGATCGCTGGTTGGTGCGGACTCGGTGGGCCGAAGGGCCTGTTTCTGCGCTGCATCTCTAAACTAAACTAAACTCATCAGTCAGGAAATTGGGTATGGAACTTGCAACATCAACAGTAAGGAACTATGCATAAAAGTTGGGTATACATATGTATAGAAGTTGGGTCGTTATATTAGACATTGGCACGGAGCATTGTGCACAGTTTTGGTCACTCTGCCCCAGGAAAGATGCCATTAAGTTGGGAAGAGTATTGAGGAAGAAGGGGCACTCAAGCTACAGAGAGAGGTTGGACAAACTTGGACTTTATTCCTTGGAGCGCAGGAGTCTAAGGGGTGATCTTATGGAGGTGTATAAAATAATAGGGTGAATTCACAGTGTGTTTTTTTTACCCAGGTAGGGGGATCAAGAACTAGAGGGCATAGGTTTAAGGTGAGAGGGGAAAGATTTAATAAGAACCTGAAGGGCAACTTTTCCCACACAGAGGATGAAGGGTACATGGAACGAGCTGCCAGAGGAAATAGTTGAGGCAGGTACAGCAATATTTTTGGGCGAGTACATGCATAGGAAAGGTTTTGAAGAATGTGGGTCTTGCTCAGATGGGGCATTTTGGTCAGCGTGGATGAGTTGGGCTAAAGGGCCTCTTTCTATGTTCCGTGACAGTGACTAAAAACAATGACACTGTTCAGAAGTTTTAATTACAGCATCCATTATCTCAAGAACGTCATTCAGAATAATAAAAATAGCCAATAAATGTTACCCTACCGAGCATTGAGCGCAAAAACAATTCTTTGTCAATAATATTATAAAGAATATTAAAGTCTCTAAATGTAAAAAGCACCAATTAACAATAAGGTGATGTGATAATGATATAACTGCATGATATCTCTTTCCTGGAAGTCTTATTAGAAATTATGCATAATGTTCTCAAGAAATGCTCAACATCAAATTGCAAAGTGTGTCAACATCCCAACCTTGACTGGATCTTTCTTTCCGTAGAGTCAGGCCAACTATTTCGAACAGTTGTTCACTGGGGCATTTCATTAATATGGAGTATGCCGCGATTCGGAGCTCTGCATCTTCGCCCATCGTCTGATACAGTTGAACTAACGCAGTACGCTAAAAGCACAAACAGCATCGATGAGATGAGGTACCACATCAGGCAAACAAGACAAAAGGTGCCGTAGATTTTGCATTAAACTTCCAATCATTTTTGCGCACTTTAGACTTTGGAGTTACATACGCGTTCCCTCGGCGATCACCCCGTAAACCAGAACTGTCCAAAACACACTAGGGACAATTTACAATTTTAACCCAAGCCAATGAACCTATAAAACCTGCACGTCTTTGGAGTGTGGGTGGAAACCGGAGCACCTGGAGAAAACCCACGCAGGTCATGTGCAGAATGTACAAACTCCGTATAGACAGCACTCGTCGTCAGGATCGAACCCGAGGCCCTTGCGCTGTGAGTCAGCAGCTCTACCGCTGCGCCACTGTGCCGTGCTTATTTTTTTTTTTAAGTAAACAAAATTGAATCATAGTTGAAAAATCCCTCGCATTAGGGTTGCACAGAGAAATAACCCACTGTGAATGTCTCCTTACATCAAATTCGCAGGGAATTCGTCGGAAAGCATAAACCGCAGCCAGTCGCACTTGTAGCAGGTTGGTGTTGGACTGCACGCACTTGTTTAGCGTCGGGATCAGCGTGCTTGCAGCGAGCCCTGCATTTCCAATGGCTTTCAAGGACAGCAGCACCTGGGGATTGTACAAACACAGAGCTCGTATCATTACTGGCTCAAACAACAAAATAAATATCAGACGGTGATTGTGCTCACACGAAAAAGTTTGTTCAGTTTCTGTTCTGAACATTGCAATGATGTATCTATTGGATAAATATATTGGATATATATATTGAGATGATATTTATATGATATTTATATATATATATATATATATTTATCATATAAATATCATCTCCAAACCTATCCTATATTATATATATATATATATATATATATATACACATGTGTGTGTGTGAGTGTGTGTGTGTGTGTGTATATTTGTGAGTATGTGTTCGCTGGAGAACACACACACACACTGAACTTTTTTTCTCTCTCATTTATTATACTGTTTACAGTGTACTATGTTTACATATTCTGTTGTGCTGCTGCAAGTAAGGATTTCATTGTTCTATCTGGGACATACGACACTCTTGGCTCTCTCTTGAAATTTGCCAGACTGTCTTGTTTCCCAAGGGCGTCCCCGGTGACAAAGCATCTCGCTGGCCAATGTTATAGAGTGATACAGTGCGGAAACAGGCCCTTTGGCCCAACACTGGCCAACACGTCCCAGCTACACTAGTCCCACCTGCCAGCGTTTGTCCCGTCTCCCTCCAATGCATGTCTAACTGTTTCTTAAACGTTGGAATAGTCCCAGCCTCAACTACCTCCTCTGGCAGCTCGCTCCATACACCCACCACCCTTGGTGTGAAAAAGTTACCCCTCAGATTCCTATTCAATCTTTTCCCCTTCACCTTAAACCTATGTCCTCTGGTCCTCGATTCACCTACTCTGGGCAAGAGACACTGTGCATCTACCTGATCTATTCCTCTCATGATTTTGTACACCTCTATAATATTAGCCCTCGCCCTCCTGCGCTCCAAGGTATAGAGCCACTGCCTACTCAACCTCACCCTATAGCTCAGACCCTCTAGTCCTGGCAACATCCTCGTAAATCTTCTCTGTACCCTTTACAGCTTGACGACATCTTTCCTATAATTTGGTGCCCAGAACTGAACGTGATACTCTAAATCAGAAAGTTAGCTACGCTGAGCTGATGCAGCTAGTGAGAGGTTGGCATGGATTTCTGGAACACTGTCAGTGGAGAGCAGGGGAAATGTTCACCTAAACTGAACCTATCCTGCAAATATCCTCAGGGAAACCTGTTTGTGGCCATCACACCAACAGCAACCGGCAGAACAGAGGAAGGACTGTGTCGGAAGGAACAGCAGATCGACACAAAATGCAACATATAATCCTCCAACATTTTCGCCACCTCCAACGGGATCCCATCACAGGCCACATCTTCCCATCTCCTCCCATTTCTGCTTTCCATAGAGACCATTCCCTCCGTAACTCCCTGGTTAATTTGTCCCTTCCCACCCAAACCACCCCCTCCCCGGGTACTTTCCCTTGCAACTGCAGGAAATGCGACACTAGTCGCTTTAGCTCCCCCGTCGACACCATCCAAGGACCCAAGCAGTCTTTCCAGGTGAGGCAGAGGTTCACCTGCACCTCCTCCAAACCTCATCTATGGCATCCGCTGTTCCAGGTGTCAACCTCTTTACATCGGTGAGACCATGCACTAAATGATATTTCCTTATCATATACATCTGTAGGATGTAATTGGGTTGATTGTAATCATATATTGTCTTTCTGCTGTCTGGATAACACACAACAAAAGATTTTCACCCCGGTACAGGTGACAATAAACTAAATGGAACAGAACTGATATTTGGATAGCCTGGAAGTTTGCCATCTAGTGTTGCGTAAGGGAACCCACTGATTCTCACCATTGAGCCGTTTCATTCTCTCTTTCTGGATACCAGGAGGCATCAGGCAAACGCACTGTTGCTGGGATTGTAAGTTTCATCCCTGTATGTTCCCAGCTCACAAGGGGAAAATCTTAATTCAAGTGTCCGCTCACACCAGACTATAGAACATACCTTGACTTCACTATGAAAATACAAGTGACCCATGGTGGTCGGGGTGCGACTGGTCCTTGATTACGCTGCTGGCCTTGCCGAGGCAGGGCGAGGTGTAAATGGAGTCAATACAAGGCAGGTTGGTTTGTGTGACGGTCAAACTCTGATGGTCAACTGTGGGTCCCTTGCATACTTTTGATGGACTATTTAACCTCAGTCTTTATTCTATTTAAATCATTTAATTTTAAACAATTCTATCAGGTCTCCTCTTAACCTCATCCACATTATCCTGAGAATTTTTTATTTTTTTAAAATAAGACACAGAGGAGCAGAATGAGGCCATTCAGCCCATCAAGGCTATTCTGCCATTCAGTCATGGCTGATCTATTTCACCCTCTCCAACCCATGTTGATGGGATCTTGCAAGAACTGAGTCTGAAGAAGCTGCCTCAGTTTACGTGGGCGGCACGGTGGCGCAGCAGTAGAGTTGCTGCCTTACAGCGGTTGTAGCGCTGGGGAACCAGGTTCGATCCCGACAATGGGTGCTGTCTATGACATGGGTGCTGCCACGTGACTGCGTGAACTTTCTCCGAGATCTTCGGTTTCCTCGCACACTCCAAAGACGTACAGGTTTGTAGGTTAATTGGCTTGATATGAAAATTGTAAATTGTACCTAATGTGTCCCTAGAAGGGGAGTGTAAAGGGCCTGTCCCACGAGCATGCGATTGCTTGCAGCAAGCGCGACCAAACCGGAAGCGGGGGCCGCGCGGAGGTCGAGTGAGTGACGTGAAGTTCGAGCGAAGTCCGCGGGAAGTTCGCGCGTGACGTACGTGCCATGATGCTGCGTTTGGCGTCGGGACGCTGCGTATGCCCGTCGAGGCGGTGCGTACAGCGTTGAGGCGGCTGTGGGCCAGCAGGCCATTGCCACGCGGAATTTTTGAACACTGTCAGTTTTTCGGAGCCCCATGCGATGTCGGAACCAGCTCCACACAACTCTATACAGCTCCGGCGATCGAAGTGGGACCGGCCCCGCGAGGCCCTACGGCTCAAGCGACCACGTTAGGTTGCGCTTGCCGCATGCAGTCGCATGCTCGTGGGACAGGCCCTTTAGTGTGCGGGGATCGCTGGTCGGTGCAGACTCGGTGGGCCGAAGGGCCTGTTTCTACGCTGTTTCTCTAAACTAAACTAAAAGGGCCAGACAGATAAATAATTTCAAAAAGAAGGTGGACAAAAATGCTGGAGAAACTCAGCAGTCGAGGCAGCATCTATGGAGCGAAGGAAATAGGCAACGTTTCGGGTTGAAACCCTTCTTCAGACTTGGTTGAATAATGTCTAACCCATCAAACGGTTAAACATTGATGGCGTTCTGAGGGGTAGAAGACCAGAAGCCATTCTGTGAGACCTTCGAGCAAACTTTACTGGAATGTTTAGATTGTTTTATTTAAGTCAGAACATGCCATATTCATTCTTCACCTTCTCCATGTATCATTTCCTGTAGACTTGACATTTGTGAGGCCCATGCATGGTTTTTCTAGCAAGCATAAACTTTGACTAATATTACTTTTTGCTTCCTGGGCCTCTGAAGTATGACAACTACAACCAGAAGGGAAGGACTTTCTACACAAAGTTAAATCCACCTAAATGTAAACAAATTGAGAATTGCTCTCTGGAGCTGACCTTTATGTAACTGAGGATGAGGAAAATGAGGAAAATGACGTGATCCATTTATAAATCTCTACAAATATTTCAAACTGCAAAGGCATGGGGATTCTTCTGTTGGTAAGCACTGTTGTATCTGAACATTCCTACTTATTATAACACAAAGTAGCCATTCGGCCCATCCGATTCATGCCGGATACCAGCAAAAAGAATGCTGGCCGTTCAGTCCGCCTTCACTTTGTTGCACTGTAACCTTGCAACTTATTCTCTCCCACATACAGCAACACAATCTTCAATGAAGGTTAAATAATAAAAAAAGCGGTGGCTGTGAAAACAAGGAACTGCAGATGCTGATTTAAAAAAAAAAAGACAAAGTGCTGGAGTAACTCCGCATGTCAGGCAGCATCCCTGGGGAACCCAGATAGATGAAGTTTTGAGTTGGGGCACTTCATCGGACCAAATATAATGGTGTGATATCCGATTAATACTCTACCATTTTTCAATTTAATTGTTATTGTGCTTTCTCGATTTTGCTGTAAATCTGTGCTCTTAATTTTATTGAATATTGTAAATTATTCCCATATTTCCATAATACAAGCCTCTTAAAAATTGTTTCCTTAATATGGAACGTAGCTCAAAGTATTTAATAGATTCTATTATGTACACATGTACTGCAAAGTACACTGCCTCAGCAAGGCCACCAACATAATCAAGGACGAGTGTCACCTCAGTCACTCTCTCTTCTCCCCTCTCCCATCAGGCAAAAGATGCAGACATTTGAAAACTTCTGATGCAGAGACAGAGACAGTTTCTTCCCGGCCGTTATCAGGCAACTGACCCATCCTATCAACAACTAGAGAGAGCTACCATCTACCTCATTGGAGACCCTTGGACTAACTTTAATCGGACTTCTGCTGGACTTTATCTTACACTAAGCGTTATACCCTTTATCCTGTGTCTGTACACTATGGACAACTCCATTGTATTCATGTACAGTCTATCCACTAACTGGATAACACACAACAAAAAGATTTTCACTGTACCTTGGTACATGCGACAATAAACCAAACTAACTAGCAAATCCGTTCATAGTGTTAATGGGGCAGAATTAGACGTTAACATAGAAAGACCTCCTTCCAACTGTTGAATGCAAGATATTCCTACCTGTAATAAAACAGAAAATGCTGGAAACACTCAGCGGGTCAGGCAGCATCTGTGGAAAGAGAAACACAGTTAACATTTCAGGTCAAAGATCCCTTGTCAGACCCTCGTGGGAGTGTTTCCAGCATTTTGTGTTTCAGATTTAGATTTGCATTTGCACATTCCTACCTTTTCACGTTTCACGGGTTCCCGAGCTTTACAGTTTCCTTGAACGTGGGTTTCCAGAATCCGCATGAACCTCTGCACCTCGGCTACTGCTTGGCATCTTCTGTGCTTCGAGCAAAAGTTATGAAGCAGTGAAGAAGCTCCGAGAAACGTCTGTCTGCTTGCATCTGGTGATTCCATCAAAGCCTGCAAATAAAAGCCCGTAAGATTCACAAGCCAAGGTATTCCACTGTAAATGAAGATTAATAGTCACACACATTTCACCCATTCCTACTCTCCTTCCAAGATTGTAGACAAAAGTGCTGGAGAAACTCAGCGGGTGTGGCAGCATCTATGGAGCGAAGGAAATAGGCAACTTTTGCCTATTTCCATAGATTCTACCTTCGATTTTCCAGCATCTGCAATTCCTTCTTAAACACTCCTTTCAAGAATTCTGTGTTACTGTTCAATAATGCTGCCCTACTCATTTTAACTCAATCCAATACAGTACACAAGACAGCAACTTACCCTGTCAGAATATGCAAGAATACCTCAACAATGCCAATCACCACCACCCCCCCCGGACACTTATTATTTTTTTATTCAAATCGTTTGCTATGTCGCTCTTCAAGGGAGATGCTAAATGCATTTCGTTGTCTCTGTACTGTACACTGACAATGACAATTAAAATAGAATCTGAATCTGAATCTGAAGCTAATTAATTTAGTTTAGAGATACAGCGCGGAAACATGCCCTCCGGCCCACCGGGTCTCCGCCGATCCAACAATCCCCGCACATTAACACTATCCAACACCCGCTAGGGACAATTTTTACATTTACCAAGCCAATTAACCTGCAAACCTGTACGTCTTTGGAGTGTGGGAGGAAACCGAAGGTCTCTGAGAAAACCCAAGCAGATCACGGGGAGAACGTACAAACTCCGCACAGACAGCACCCGTAGTCGGGATCGAACCCGAGTCTCTGGCTCTGCATTCGCTGTAAGGCAGCAACTCTACCGCTGCGCCACCGTGACTGTCCTAAACCGCAACTAATTGTTCTAGTTGGAGCTTAGTTTTATCTTTAGTTCAATTTGTTAAAGCATGATGCTATTAATACTAATTAAAGAAGAAGGTTTAAAAGTTTGCTCCAAGAAAAATAACCATACAATAACAATGTCTTGCAGTGAAATTCAAACTCTCCCTCCCTTAATTCAAGATGGTTTGTTGCCTGTCTGGTCCCATCTGTACATAGTTCTTGAGCCCATTATATAGAACATAGAACAGGCCCTTCGGCCCACAATGTCTGTGCCGAACACGATGCCAAGACCATCTCTTATCTACCTGAACATAACCTATATCAGTCCATTCCCTGCATGTCCGTATGCCTCTCCACATCTTCAAAATGCCACTATCATATCTACTTCAACCATCACCCGCCTGGCAACACATTCCAGGCATTCTCCACCATTATTTGTGTACAAAACATGTCCCGCACAATTCCTTTAAACTTTGCCCAACTCACTTTAAAGCTGTATGGCCGTCTCTTCCTGCCTCAGTGTTGGTCTAGCAAGTGACACCACTGTATAAATTATAATTAAGAGTGGGTAACTTGAATTTGCCTGGATAGCTGCGTTCCCATCAAAAAAGCAGCTTTTCAAAATGTTGTCTTCTGCAGTCGATTGTTTTAATATGGCCCCCCTTTGCATTAAGTCGTCAAACACTATCTTCTCATAGAGTCATAGAGTGATACAGTATTGAAACAGACCATTTGGCCCAACTTGTCCCAGCTACACTAGTCCCACCTGCCTGCGTTTGGCCCATATCCCTCCAAATCTGTCCTACCCATGTATCTAATGTCTAACTGTTACTTAAATTTTGGGACAGTCCCTGCCTCAACTACCTCCTGTGACAGCTCGTTCCATACACCCATCACCCTTTGTGTGACCTTTCTCACACAACAATTTTACAGCATATCAAAAGTATAAATAACGTCACAATTGAAAGCAACTTCTCACAGTGATTGTGGTGACCATCGACGCTGTTGGCTCTGGGATGAAAGCCAAGGACCACAGAAAGGTGTCCGTCCTATCTTTATCCAGCTCTTCGGACAGAATGAGTTCCGTCAGGAAACTGATGCACGCTTCGGTTCCACAGGCTGGTAAAGTGTCCATCAAAGGCTGCCTGGAAATGCACAGAGCACAGTGTGAGTTAAATAGAACAGTAGAACTAATAGGATGATGTTTCAATCCCTGTAGTAAGTCGGCCCTCTTTGGCAGTGGGATTGGAGTGGTGAAAGGTCGGGTAGGCACGTCATCAGGGTCATCAGGTGGGCACCCTCCTTCTTTAATGTTTCATTGATAAGCCCACGACGTCTCCAGCGGGTGCAACGGTGATACCTGGCACCCCAGGCAAACCCACCTCAGCTCCATACCTCCTGTCCTTCCTTTTAATCCAAAGCCAATTGCTGCTTTCTTCTGCTGAATTTGGCAACGACTTGATTGCTGGTTGGAGGGAACTTCCCTGTCCGACGTCTCTGAGCAGAATCATATTTAGTTTAAGAAGGAACTGCAGATGCTGGGAGATCGAAGGTACACAAAATTGCTGGAGAAACTCAGCGGGTGCAGCAGCATCTATGGAGCGAAGAAAACAGGTGACGTTTCGGGCCGAAACCCTTCTTCAGACCACCCCCCATCAGTCTGAAGAAGGGTTTCGGCCCGAAACGTCGCCTATTTTCTTCGCTCCATAGATGCTGCTGCACCCGCTGAGTTTCTCCAGCAATTTTGTGTACCTTCATATTTAGTTTAGTTTAGTTTAGAGATACAGCATGGAAACAGATCCTTCGGCCCACCGAGTCCACGCCGACCAGCGACCCCACCCCCCCCCTACTCTAACACCACCCTACACACTAGGGACAATTTACAATCGGTACCAAAGCCAATTAACCCACAAACCTGTACGCCTTTGAAGTGTGGGAGAAAACCGGAGCGCCCGGAGAAAACCCACGCAGTCACCGTGGAGAATGTACAAACTCCGCACAGACAACACCCGTGGTCAGGATCGAACCTGGGTAAGGCAGCAACCCTACCTCTGCGCCACAGTGCCTCCCTATGTGGGAGCAAAGCGTAGAACCCAGAGATTGTATTTTCTTTTGTAGCAGCGGAAGGGGAGTTTAATTAACACAAAGTTTAAAACCGGTAAACTTTGGAAGTTGTTTTCTAAATTCTTTGAAGGGGAGTTAGGAATACTGCTGCACTTCAGGTCAACTTGGAGTCTTTGATAACTGTGTAACTGGTTGGTCTCTGAGTCTGGCCTACAACAATGCACTCTGCCAACAACAGTGCACAAGTTCCAACGAGTCAGTGTTATCAATGAACAATACTGACAAAATGCAGAACGTCTAAAACACAAGGGAAAGTCTAATAATATTGGTTGAGTAACGTCTACTGGCCAGGGTGGATTTTTTTGAATTAGCTATCCTGGCACACATCTTTATGTAGTGTGACCGTATATCGAGAGCTTAGATGTGCTAACCACAGTGAATTCATGTGTGTGCACACGCTAATCTTCATGCTTGACTTTCCAGTACGTTTTGCCAGGGTTTTTTTTTGTAGACAAAATGGTGCCAGAACACACCATTAACAAATATAAAGTCTCATTGGATGAGAAAATGAAACAATGCTGTTCAACTTTTTAGCGGTGTCGGTACTCCATACCGAAGCAAACCGTCACAAAAGAAATCAAGGAAGAGTCATACAGCGTGGAAGCAGGCCCTTCAGCCCAACTTGCCCTCACCGACCAACATGTCCCATCCACATTAGTTCCACCTGCCTGCGTTCGGTTCATATCCCTCTGAACCTGTCCTATCCATGCACCTGTCTAAATGTTTCTTAAACGTTGTGATAGTCCCCGTCTCAACCACCAAACCCAGCAGCTCATTGCAGACACCCACCACCCTTTGAGTGAAAAGGTTGCCCCTCAGGTTCCTATTTAATCTTTCCCCCCCTCTGGTTCTTTGTATTGTATTGTATTGTATTCAAATTTATTGTCATTGTCTCAATTAGAGACAACAAAATGAATTTCCCTTTACAGTCAGTATCATAAAAATAATAAAATAATAAATAATAAAACATATTAAAAATAAAATAGAATTAAAAAAAAAGCACAAACACAGAAAGCCCACGACACAACATAATACAGTGGCGCCAAGGTGAGGAAGGCACCAAAGTCCAGCCAGCCTCCCCTCCAATCTTCCCAGATGTTCACCCGTGGTCGGGGCCTTCCGAGCACCCGCAGTCGCCGCCCCGGGCTCTCTGATGGAACGCCGACGCCGAACCCTGACGGTGAAAATCCTCCTCAGCGGCCCGGACCTCTTCTTGATTCCTCTCCTCTGGGCAAGAGACTCTGTGTGTCTACCCGATGATGTGATAGGAATCCTACTTTTCTTCATTTGATATCACTAACTTTGAAGTCTATTCCCCACAACTAAATGGAGGTGTAGGAAGGAACTGCAGATGCTGGTTTAAACTGAAGATAGACCCAAAAAGCTGGAGTAACTCAGCGGGACAGGCAGCAATTTTATACCTTTGTGACTTTGGTGCACCTTTGTGCTAAATGTTATACTGTTTATCCTTTATCATTGCACCTTTATCATGGGAGGCCTGATTGTATTCATGCACAGACACTTTTCGACTGGATAGCATGCAAACAAATGCTTTTCACTGTACCTCGGTACACGTGACAATTATACACAAACAAGAGATTTGGTGAAAGGACACAAAATGCTGGAGTAACTCAGCGGGTTAGGCAGCATCTCCGGAGAACACAGAGTAATTGGAAGGAGGAGGGTCTCGACCCGAAACGTGCATCAGGTCATATGGTGATAAGGGATAGGAGTAGAATGAGGCCATTCGGCCCATCAAGTCTACTCCGCCATTCAATCATGGCTGATCTATCTCTCCATCCTAACCCAATTCCCCTGCCTTCTCTCCTTAACCTCTGACACCTGTACTAATCATTAACCAGTCTGTGTAGTTCTTTGTATTTAAATCTAGAGATTTTTGGTGAAGTTGCACACTGGAAACACTCAGCGGGTCGGGCAGCTTATGTGGAGAGAGAAGCAGTTAATGTTGCAGTCCAGGATCCTTCATCAAAACAAAGGCACCTGGATATGCTGTGAATGGAGGGATAAGAATCACA
This sequence comes from Leucoraja erinaceus, assembly GCF_028641065.1. Taxonomy (NCBI): domain Eukaryota; kingdom Metazoa; phylum Chordata; class Chondrichthyes; order Rajiformes; family Rajidae; genus Leucoraja; species Leucoraja erinaceus. The sequence continues at coordinate 8,664,045 of NC_073396.1, forward strand.
CGCATGTAGAAGGGGTTGGCTCAACGTGGCATTGGACATTGGAAGCCAAAGGGCCTGTTCCTGTCCTGTGCTGTTCTATGTTCTATGAGTTAATCCTTTTTTCCAGTTGGTTGAAAGATAACAGTTGGATGGTTGTGGTTACAGAATCATTAAGCAGGTACGGTAAAGAAGATGACCGCTGAGACATTACCACGATAGAAACATAGACAATAGGTGCAGGAGTAGGCCATTCTGCCCTTCGAGCCAGCACCGCCATTCAATATGATCACAGCTGATCATCCAAAATCAGTGCCCCGTTCCTGCTTTCTCCCCATATCCCTTGATTCCGTTAGCCCTCAGAGCTTCTTCTTCTTGCCTATGGCATGCACAGTCTAAAGTTGTCAGACAACTTGTTCTGTTTGATCTTCTGTTTGTGCACGCCAAGTTGGAGCACATGAAGGTCCCCCCCCCCTTAAGAGTTAAATCTAACTCTCTCTTGAAAACATCCATTGAATTGGCCTTCACTGCCTTCTATGGCAGAGATTTCCACAAATTCACAACTCTCTGGGCGAAAAGGTTTTTCCTCATCTCAGTCCGAAATGGCCTACCCCATATGCTTTAACTGTGGCCCCCGATTCTGGACTCCCCCAACATCGGGAACATTTTTCCTGCGTCTAGCCTGTCCAACCCCTTAAGAATTGAGGGACTTGTTTTCACTCTCATTGGATTATGTTTCTTTATTTTTTCTAGACCTATTTCGCTAAACTAAACTAAAACTAAAATATGCAGGTACACAAAAAAGCTGGAGAAACTCAGCGGGTGCAGCAGCATCTATGGAGCGAAGGAAATAGGCAACGTTTCGGCCCGAAACGTTGCCTATTTCCTTCGCTCCATAGATGCTGCTGCACCCGCTGAGTTTCTTCAGCTTTTTTGTGTACCTTCGATTCTCCAGCATCTGCAGTTCCTTCTTAAACACTAAAATATGCAGGATGTGTCCTGTTGAATCCTTAAGGTTCTTTTAGTGTCTCAAGTCCCACAATGGCTTCCAAGAGGCAAGCATAAATCTAACTCTCTCTTGAAATCATCCAGTGAATTGGCCTCCCCTGCCTTCAGTCTTGTACATATATCTCTCACACACGGCTTGAGAGATACTGGCAAACGCACGAACGTTCACTCCTCACCAACGGGAAGAAATTGTTTTCTACGAAAGGCCACAAACTTAAAAATATTTGGATAACTCTGAGCTGGATGCTGTGGTTAGCAATCTGTTGACTGTTAACCATGAAGAAAGGTGCCAATAAAGGCCTGCAGAAGTCGGTGTGTAGGTTCCCTTTCCCAATGCCACTGCCTGTGAACTACATGGAATCTCAATCACCCAGACACAGTAACGTTACCGTATATAGGGGGCGGTTGGTTACGAAGAAGAACTGTCACGGGCAACAAAAAGACTGTGATCAGCACAATGTTTAACGTGTTTTAGATAGCGCACCATATACCCACATCACAAAGACGTGCAGATTTGTAGAGTAATTGTCCTCTGTAAATTGCCCCTAGTGCGTCAGGAGTGGATGAGAAAGTGGGATAACACAGAACTGGTGTGAACGAGTGTTCGATGGGCAGCGAGGACTCGGTGGGCAAAGGGACTGTTTCCAGGCTGGGTCTCTAAAACCAAAACCAATCACCGAGAGAAGGAGAATGCACAAACGACACACAGACTATGCCCGAGGGCAAAGTTGAACCGGGGTCTCTGGCGCTGTGAGGCTGCAGCTCTTTTAACAGCAGCACATTGTGGAACACAATCCTGCTGCAATCTCCCAGCAGCTACACTGGGGAACACGTGCCAAGATGGCAATTCCTAAAGTGATAGGAGTAGAATTAGGCCATTCGACCTATCGAGTCTACTCTGCAATTCAATCATGGCTGATCAATCTCTCCCTCTTAACCACATTCTCCTGCCTTCTCCCCTGTCTGACACCTGTACTAATTGGGCTTTCTATGTCGCGACAAGCTCCCCTTAAGAGTTTTATCGTTCATTCATTCTCACCCAAACCCCCCGTTGCAAGTCCCAGGCAGAATACACACACACTAGATAAATGCAGAGGGCAACCTTTTTATTCCATAGTCTAATCAAGGTAGGGGACACAGTAAACCTTGCCAACTTGCGGCCTTATTAGTTTCTGCCTTACAGCGGCAGAGACCCGGGTTCGATCCCAACTACGGTTGCCTGTCTACTGTACGGAGTTTGTACGTTCTCCCCGTGACCTGCGTTAAGGTTTTCTCCGAGACCTTCGGTGGCCTCCCACACTCCAAAGACGTTGTGTAGGTTTGTCGGTCAATTAGGCTTGGTGTAAATGTAAAATTGTCCTTAGTGTGTGTAGGGTAGGCTTGGTGTGCGGGGATCGCTGGTCGGCGCGGACTCGGTGGGCCGGAGGGCCTGTTTCCGCGCTGTATCTCGAAACTGAAAACCAACCTAAAGACTGCGGAGCACCCCATTCCGTGCGCCACAAACACGCACACAGCTGCAGTACGTGCCAGCACAATACTGTTCCTGCACAACGTTTATTTTATCCATGTACGCTTGGGCCCATCTGCTGCCAAGAATTAGAAGGTGCACTGCTCTTAAACCAATTTATAAATGCAAGTCTTTCATTCTTTCACAGTTTCTAAATGAATGTTAAGCAGTCAAGCTTAAATCTACACAGGGCTTCGATCCAGTTTCATCTCCTCTGTCAGAACTACCCATTGAATATAAGCAGCATGGATTATTTAACATTGCTTGGAATATTAGCCCGTCACCCTCTGGTCAGCCGATTGGTTTCGATTCCCTAGGGAACATCCTTAGTTGAAACAATGGAATAGTCGCTGTTTTCTCAGCCAAAAATAGAGAAGAAAAAAATGTTAAATAATGTCTAATGGTTATATCAAAAAATATCCACCAACCATAGAACTAATTTTCAACTTGATGGGTTGAAAGGATTAATATATTTAAAAGTACAGACTGTGACGGTTAGCATTACCTATCCCTACTTTATGAGTCTTTAATTTCTTGCTGCATTCAGTGCCACACTTGCCAGGAAATTATATAAAGATCTCTTTATAATTTATAATTTGAGCCTCCCGTCAGGTTCCTGGTCTCGGATGATGGTATAATGTTGAGTCTGGTTTAGTTTAGATGAGTTTAGATCATATATGATTCGAGTAGAATTAGGCCATTCGGCCCATCGTGTCTACTCTGCCATTCAACCGTGGCTGATCTATCTCTCCCTCCTAACCCCATTCTCCTGCCTTCTCCCTGTAACCTCTGACACACGTACTAATCATTAACCAGCATCTGCAGTTCATTTATATTTAATTAATAATAATAATAATAATAATAATAACGTTTTGTTTATAGGGACAGTGCATATTAATTAACATTTGCATGTAAATATGTGAGATTGTAGCCAATCAGTAGCTAATTTCCGTCTCTAGTCCCAGGCAAAGGTAGGTGAAGTGTCTTGCCCAAGGACACAACGACAGTACACACTCCAAGCAGGATTCTAGAGATTTGGTGAAGTTGTACACGGTATTGATCTCTGCCTTAAATATATCCACTGACTTTGCCTCCACAGCCTTCCGTGGCAAAGAATTCCACAGATTCACTGCCCTCGGGCTAAAGAAATTCATATGGCCATCAGACCTTTTGACCTTATATTTAGAGATATAAGTCTGGAAACAGGCCCTTTGGCCCACTATGTCCATGCTGACCATCGATCACCAATTCACATGTTCCATGTTATCCCACTATCTCATCCACTCCCTACACACTAGAGGCAATTTACAGAGACCCATTAACCTACAAACCCGCATGTCTTTGTGATGTGGGAAGAAACAGTAGCACCTGGTGGAAAACCACGTGGTCACTGGGAGTACGTGCAAACTCCACCCAGACAGCACCCGAGTTTAGGATTGAACCCGGGTCTCTGGTGCTGTGAGGCAGCGGCTCTACCAGCTGTGCCTTTGTGCTGCGTGGGTTTCCTCCTGATGCTCTGGTTTTATCCCACTTGCTCTCGATGTTATGGGTAAAGGCAGAAATACGGGTGAGTTTACAAATGAGTTCCCTTTCAGTCAACACCATTGGATCTATGCTGCCCACTGAAGCATCCGAATATCTTCTGAAGATCATTAGCTCCAAACATATATATATATATATATACATCCACACAATGTGTAGGAAAGAACTGCAGATGCTAGTTTAAATCGAGGATAGACACGAAATGCTGGAGTAACTCGGTGGGACAGGCAGCATCTCTGGAGTGGGTCAGTATGAAGAAGGGTCCCGACCCGAAACGTCACCCATTCCTTTTCTCCAGAGATACTGCCTGTCCCACCGAGTTACTCCAGCATTTTGTGTGCACACACACACAAGCACATATACACATACATATATACACTCGCCCACACACATTCACGTACACACACATACATGTACACACACGTACACATACACACAGGTGCGTGCACACACACATATTGTGTATTATGCGGTTTATGTGTACTATGTTTACATATTCTGTTGTGCTGCCACAAGTAAGAATGTCATTGTTCCGTTTCGGGACCCATGGCAATAAAACACTCTTGACTCTCGCTTTATTCCCGGGAGTGTTCACAATGTATGTACGCAGGACAGGACGGTCCAGGGTTGCCTCTAAAGCTCAGAAATTGATTGATTGCTACTTTATTATCACATGTAGGGCACGGTGGCGCAGCGGAAGAGTTGCTGCCTTACAGCGCCAGAGCCCCAGGTTCAATCCTGACTACGGGTGCTGTCTGTACGGAGTTTGTGCGTTCTCCCCGTGACCTGCGTGGATTTTCTCCGAGATCTTTGGTTCCCCCCCCCCCCCCCCTCCCCTCCTCACACCAAAGAGGTTTGGAGGCTAATTGGCTTGGTGCAGGTGTAAATTGTCCCTGGTGTGTGTAGAATAGTGTTAAGGGCCTGTCCCACTTGACCATTTTTTTCGGCAACTCCTTGCGTCCTATCGGGGTCGCCAAAAGATTTTGGAACATTTCAAAATCCAGCGGCGACAAAAAAAATGTTGCGACACTTGAAAAAAACACCGCGCCTCAAACGTCGTCACGCCGTGTCACGCCGCATATTTGTTCGGTGACCTGATACGTCAGTCAATGATGCCGGCAGTCGCCAAAAAAATCGCCAAGTGGGACAGGCCCTTCAGTGTGCGGGGATCGGTGGTCAGCGCGGACTCGGTGGGTCGAAGGGCCTGTTTCCGCGCTGTATCTCTAAACTAAACTATAAGAAATGTGACATGCCCCAGTGAAATTCTTTGTTTTACATACCATACTCAAAGTATGCAGAGAGTAGCCACATGTCAGGCATAGTTACAGGAAACACTGCATTGGGAATGATGTCATCCTATAACCAATTGAAAAGGAGATCACATCACAGGTCCAATGGTGACTTTTATAGGCAGAAGATCCTGGGTCAAATTTCAACCAAGTTGCAAACTGACCTGATGTGGCAGTCATATGTAGCAAAGAACTGCAGATGCTGCCTTACACCGAAGATAGACACAAGATGCTGGAGTTTCTCAGCGGGCCAGGCAGCTTCTCTGGAGCGAAGGAATGGGTGATGTTTTGGGTCGAGACTTCATCCTGAATAAGGGTCGAGACCCCAATCTTCACCTGTTCCTTCTCTCCAGAGATGCTGCCTGTCCCCGAACGAGTTACTCCAGCGTTTTGGGTCTATCTTCCATGAACTTGCTGCTTCTGCGATTCGTTCCAGGGTAAGGATTTTCACCCAATTAATGCCGGAAACGACTGCAGCATTATGCAACTGAATGTCTAGACAACAACAGTCTCATTTTACCTTTTGGGTTTCCTCAGCTCCGGGTTTGATCACTGTTCGCTGCGACTCTTTCCAGATGAAGGTTTAAACATGGCTGCGTTGCCTCAACGTAAACATGAGCAGAATGCTGATCGGCAGATGTACACCACTGCAAACTCCCAAAAGAGCAATACCATCTCAAAAGCTTGCAGCCAACTGCCAAGGCTCAAAGCCAATGGAGCTGCATAATCATTTTTGTTTCTCCCCATGCCAAACCAAAACTCCTCATTCCAAGGTGTATAGACTGTTGCTGGAAGAATTTCTTTGTGGTGGAGGAACAACTATGACAGCATACGACTGCCAGAGGTTAGATTCAAGAGAAGCTGAGTTGAACAAAGTGATTTAAATCGGTTTAGTTTAGATACAGCTCGGAAACAGGACCTTTGGCCCACCAAGTCCGTGCCGACCAGCGATCCCCGCACACTTAGACTCTCCTACACACACTAGGGACAATTTACAATGTTACTGAAGCCAGTTGACCTGCAAATTGGAGTGTGGGAGGAAACCAGAGCGCCCGGAGACAAACTATGCAGGTCACGGGGAGAACGTACAAACTCCGTAGGAACAGCACTCATAATCAGGATCGGACCCGGGTCTCTGGCGCTGTAAGGCAGCAACTCTACTGCTGTGCCACGAATCACGGATGAAAATTTGATTGAGGAAAACCCATGGGAAAAAATTGAAGGCAAATACTTTTAAGGAAGATATTTTGTCATTTGAAGAAAGTTATCTTTGTGCCAAAGAAATTTGATGCTGTAATTTTTCACCAGTTCACTGCTGATTAAACTTGATTTCATTGTAATGTATAGTGGCAAGAAATTTAAGTTGCAATTTTTGCCAAGTCAGTAAAAAGAGCAAGAACTGTTGCCGTGAACAATCGGTAAGATTGTTTGTCTCAGCTGATCTGGTTTGGTGATCACACTGACAAACTACTGATCTTCAGTACCAAAACGCTCCACTGCGGCAAGCCTCAACGACTTCCGCCCAGTTGCACTTACCCCCATCATCACCAAGTGCTTCGAGAGGCTGGTCCTGGCACACCTCAAAAGCTGCCTACCCCCCACACTGGATCCCTATCAGTTTGCCTACCGCAAGAACAGGAGTACGGAGGATGCCATCTCAACGGCACTTCACTCCGCCCTCTCCCACCTTGACAACAGAGACACTTATGTAAGAATGCTGTTCATCGATTACAGCTCAGCATTCAACACCATTATTCCATCAAAACGGATCACCAAACTCGGTAACCTGGGCATCGACCCCTCCCTCTGCAACTGGATACTGGATACTGGACTTTCTAACCAACAGACCCCAGTCTGTGAGGTTAGACAAGCACACCTCTTCAACCCTCACCCTGAACACCGGCGTTCCTCAGGGCTGTGTGCTGAGCCCCCTCCTCTACTCCCTCTTCACCTATGACTGCACACCTGTACATGGTACTAACACCATCATCAAGTATGCAGATGATACAACGGTGATTGGCCTCATCAGCAACAACGATGAGCTGGCCTACAGGGAGGAGGTCCAGCACTTAGCAGCATGGTGCGCTGACAACAACCTGGCCCTTAACTCCAAGAAGACCAAGGAGCTCATTGTAGACTTCAGGAAGTCCAGAGGCGGCACGCACACCCCCATCCACATTAACGGGACGGAGGTGGAACGTGTTTCTAGCTTCAGGTTCCTGGGAGTCAACATCTCCGATGACCTCTCTTGGACCCACAATACCTCTACTCTGATCAAGAAGGCTCATCAGCGTCTCTTCTTCCTGAGGAGACTGAAGAAGGTCCATCTGTCTCCTCAGATCCTGGTGAACTTCTACCGCTGCACCATCGAGAGCATCCTTACCAACTGCATCACAGTATGGTATGGCAACTGCTCTGTCTCCGACCGGAAGGCATTGCAGAGGGTGGTGAAAATTGCCCAACGCATCACCGGTTCCACGCTCCCCTCCATTGAGTCTGTCCAAAGCAAGCGTTGTCTGCGGAGGGCGCTCAGCATCGCCAAGGACTGCTCTCACCCCAACCATGGACTGTTTACTCTCCTACCATCCGGGAGGCGCTACAGGTCTCTCCGTTGCCGAACCAGCAGGTCGAGGAACAGCTTATTTCCGGCGGCTGTCACTCTACTAAACAACGTACCTCGGTGACTGCCAATCACCACCCCCCCCCGGACACTTATTATTATTTATTCAAATCGTTTGCTATGTCGCTCTTCAAGGGAGATGCTAAATGCATTTCGTTGTCTCTGTACTGTACACTGACAATGACAATTAAAATTGAATCTGAATCTGAATCTGAATCTTCATCCATGATTCTACATTCATTAAAGTCCTTTAAACCGACAGGATTCCTCACTGCCTTTGCCAACCATGCCACCTTGTGAAACTTGATGAACATGTCCAATTAATTGTGGTACTATATCAAATTAGTTTATAATAAGATTTGACATTTAATTTCCCCAGCCCCCGAGTCAGAAGACACTGGGATGTATTAACTCTAATGTTAACAAACAACGAGCAACAAAGTGGTCACAAACGGAACGTACAAACTCCAAACAGACAGCACCCGTAGTCTGCAACAAACCCGGGTCTCCGACACTGTAAGACATCAATTCTACCGCTGCGCTGCTGTTTCCATCATTTAAACTTTAATTGAATATGTATCTATGACCTTTCATGCATAAAAACCCACATCAGATAATATTTCAGATGTACTTACCAATTGTCTCGACACTTGAATGATGTTCGCTGCCACAAGTCTCGAAGATCACCGATGGAAAATCTCCGGAGATCAAACACCAGGGACATGAAAAGATCTGCAGACTGAACAGATGAAAGAAACCAGGTCTTTAAAATCTGAATTCATTAAATGGTCAATATTTCTACGAATGCCTGTAACCTATGACCCACCTTTAAGTAGACAGAGTACAAAACAGAAATCAATAGATCCTGGAATAATTTCCTTGCAAAGTCCAATTTGCTATAATATAATACAATAATGGAATAGGCAAATAGGGACTCTACTGAGATCCACCTGGGCTGACGTGATCTCCCGGTTGCTAAACACTAACTCCCCCTCCCATTCTCACACTGACCTTTCTGTCCTGGGCCTCCTCCATTGTCACAGTGAGGCCAAACGCAAATTGGATGCACAACATCTCATATTTCATTTGGACTTCTTGCAACCCAGCATTCATTTCTCCAACTTCAAGTAACACTTCCATCCTCTCTCTCTCCGTCCCTCCCCCACCCAAGTCGCAGTGTTAGTTTCACTGTCGTCCTGATGAGTTTCATTGTCTGTATAAAGGGCCTGTCCCACTTGGCGATTCTTTTCAGCGACTGCCGGCGTCATTGACTGACGTATCAGGGTCGCCCGAAGATTTTGAACATTTCAAAATCCAGCAGCGACAAAAAAAAAAATGTTGCAACACTTAGACAATACAATAGACAATAAACAATAGGTGCAGGAGTAGGCCATTCGGCCCTTCGAGCCACTTGTGGAAACACGTCACTTTTGTATCAGGTGTATCAGGTCACTTTTTGGTGACCTGATACATCACAATGTTGCCGACAGTCACCGATAAAATCACCAAGTGGGACAGGCCCTTAACTCGTTGACACCTTGCCCACAACAATGGACAGTTTCCTTAATCATCGTTACTTTTTTGCATGTCTTTCATTCATTTGTTCTATATCTCTCTACGTCATCGTCTGTATCTCTCGTTTCCCTCGCCCCTGACTCAGTCTGAAGAAGGGCCTCGCGACCCAAAACTTCACCCCCGTTCCTTCTCTTGTCTATCGACCTCGTTGTGAACCTTTGAACTCTGCACTGGGCGGCACGGTGGCGCAGTGGTAAAGTAGCTACCTCACAGCACCAGAGGGTGGGCAGACTTGGATTGTTTTCACTGGAGGTAGAGGAGAGATAGAAGTGTATAAAGTTATGAGACGGGGTAGACAGTCAGAACCTTTTTTCCCCAGGGTGGGAATGTCAAAGATAAGGAGAGATAACTTCAAGTTGAAAGGAGCAATGTTCAAAGGAACTGAGCAGGGAAAGTTTAGTTTAGTTTTGTTTACTTACGCAGAGGATAGTGGGGTGCCAGGGGCTCTGGTTCAGTTCAGTTTAGTTTAGAGATACAGCGCGGAAACAGGCCCTTCAACCCACTGAGTCAGCACCGACCAGCGATCCCTGCACTTGAACTAATCTTTAGTCAGAGGGTGGAGAGTCTGTGGAATTCTTAGGCTGTGGAGGCCAAGTGGATATTTTTAAGGCAGAGATAGATAGACCCTTGATTAGTACAGGTGTCAGAGGTTATGGGGAGAAGACAGGAGAATGTGATCAGGAGGGAGAGATAGATCAGCCTATGATTGAATGGTGGAGGAGACTTGATGGGGTATGTGATTGTGGATGATCAGCCATGTTCACATTGAATGGCGGTGCTGGCTCGAAGGGCCGAATGGCCTACTCCTGCACCTATTGTCTATTGAATGGCCTAATTCTACTCCTATTCCTCACAACCTCAACGCTCCCCTACACACACTAGGGACAATTTGCATTTACACCAAGCCAATTAACCTACAAACCTGTACGTCTTTGGAGTGTGGGAGGAAACCGAAGATCTCGGAGAAAAGCCACACGGTATTGGGGTTAACGTACAAACTCCGTACAGACAGCACCCGTAGTCAGGATCAAATCCCATAGCTCTGGCGCTGTAAGGCTGCAACTCTACCGCTGCGCCACCGTTACTTTCTCCTCCAGACCCCCCAAAGGCTCATCACGTCGCCACCTGCTGGTTGGGCTGGTAAAGAATTTTTACCCGTCCCTAAATGAGAACTTCAAACGCAACCGTTGTTTCATGGAGTTGTTGGAGCGAATCCCTTACTCTCTTATAGTGGACAATCGGCAACAACGGACACCACTCCCCCCTCCCTCCCCCCCTCCACCTTATGGTCCGTTATAACAGCGGTTATCTGTAGTTCGTTATCGGAGATGCAAGAGTAAATCTTGAGCAAAACGCAAAGTGCTGGAGGAACTCAACGAGTCAGGCAGCATCTGTGATGGGAACGGACAGAAAGTAGTTCGGGTCGAGACCCTTCTTCAGACTGAAGGGACTCAACCCGAAACAGTGTCTGTCTATTTCCCTCCGCCAATGCTGTCTGACGTTTTGAGTTCCTCCAACACTTGTTTTCTTTTACAGTTGGGTCTTGATGCACTTTAATCTTTTTATACGATACGATACAATAGAACTTGATTTATCCCAGGAGGGAGATTGTTCTGCCAGCTGTCATAAAGCACAAGATACATGAAACATGAAGTTCTTGAGGTCTTCTGAGGGAGCGCTGTATGTTTGTATCATTGTATGTATGATTGATCTATGTACCACTGTTTGTAGCATGTTTGTATCTGCGCCAATGTAAAGCACTTTGGTCAACGAGATTGTTTTTAAATGTGCTAGAGAAATAAAATTGACTTAAAGTGACGAGTGGAAAAGATTGGGGATGTGCAAAGGTCATAAGGAATAGGAGTAGAATTAGGCCATTCGGCCCATCAAGTCTGCCTTTCAATCATCGCCGATCTATCTTTCCCTCCTAACCCCATTCTCCTGCCCTCTCCATAACCTCCCCAAAGATTAGGGGGGGGGGGGTCTGAAGAAGGGTCTCGACCCTAAACGTCACCCGTTCCTTCTCTCCAGATGTGCTGCCTGACCCACTGAGTTACTCCAGCTTTTGGAATCTATCTTCGGTGTAAACCAGCATCTGCAGTTCCTTCTTACATATTTCTCTCCACAGATACTGCCTGGAGCTAGTTCCTCCAGCAGCTTGTTTCCTGCGATCTAGCAGATGCATTCAGTCTCTAGGTATGATTTTGCCAACTAATATTTGCATCTGACACAAACAATCCGAAATTTCAAGGCACTTGGCACAACGTATCATTCATCAGGCTGTTTAACAAAGTCGTCCTTTGTAGGAATACTTATTCTCAATGGATTTTAACCTGTTGACCAGCCAAAACATTAAAAAACTGGATGATCCTCATTGCATTTGAATGATATTCTGAGCAATCTCCTTTCGGGGCAGTGTGCGGCTAATTCGGCAGCTGTATCAAGCTGTCAAAACACAATGATCAAGTGTATGGGCAATTCACAAGCTCTGATAAATCACAGCCCAGCCAGACAGCAAGGGCTGTCATCAGATGCAGAGGTTTACCAGAATGCTGCCATGATTAGAGGGTTTCAGCACAGGTCGAGGTTGGATAGACTAGGATAGTTTTAGACTTTCGGACTTTCGACTTTAGAGATACGGTGGGGAAACAGACCCTTCGGCCCACCGAGTCCGCGCCGACCAGCGATCACCCTGTACGCTAGCACTATCCTACACGCACTAGGGACAATTTACAATTAACAGAAGCCAATTAACCTACACACCTGTACGTCTTTGCAGTGTGTGAGGAATCTGAAGCACCCACAGGGAGAACGTACAAACTCCGTAGACAGCACCCGTATCTCTAAACCAAGTTAACTTTCATCTTTCATCAATTCATTCCCAGCCCACACAGAGAACTCGGTTTGAGGGAGAAGAAATTCTCAATCATCAACTTATTGCCCATTTAGAAATATTGAAAAAGCACTATAACGGTAGAGTAATCGTCAAACTATCCCTGGGAAAAATATTCAGACCAAAATCAGGGACATTTTAATGAAGTAGATGATAGACGTTGACTAAACTGTTTGCCGATTGTTTTAAATACAGTCTGCATTTTGGGCATATGAATCAATCAGTCATGGTTGATACATGCAGCACAACACACAAACTCTGGGTGGGTTTTCCAATTGCAATGGCCCTTGTTCACTCTAGAAACAGATGGGAATACCAGGAGTTTACACTGGCGCAGTTAAATGCAGAAATCCGTAAGACGTAGAACAGTGTCAGCACAGGAGCAGGCCCTTTGGCCCATGGTGTCTGGGTTTAGTTTAGAGATACAGTGCGGAAACAGGCCTTTCAACCCACCGAGTCCGCGCCAACCAGCGATCACCACACCCTAACACTATCCTACACACACTAGGGACAATTTACAATTATACCAAGCCAATTTTACCTACAAACCTGTACGTCTTTGGAGCGTGGGAGGAAACCGGAGATCCCGGTGAAAACCCACGCAATCACGGGGCGAACGTACAAACTCCGTACAGACAGCACCAGTAGTCGGGATCGAACCCGAGTCTCTGACACTGTAAGCACTGTAATGCCCCTGTCCCACTTAGGAAACCTGAACGGAAACCTCTGGAGACTTTGCGTCCCACCCAAGGTTTCCGTGCAGTTCCCGGAGGTTTTTGTCAGCCTCCCTAATGGTCGAAAGTGGTTTCCGCTTCTTCTAAACTCCAGCGATCAGTTCAAAAAATTCAAAACCGGCCGCAACTAAAAATAGGTTGCCGTTTAAAAAATCGGTAATTTTTTAGTCAAAGCCGGTTGTGATGCTAGTTGAAGGTGGTTGCCGGAGGTTGCAGGTAGTGGAAGATCTTCTGCAACCTCCGGCAACCACCTTCAACCTCCGGCAACCTATTTTTAGTTGCGGCCGGTTTTGATAATAAACTTATTCATAACTCATCTTATAAGATATAGGAGCATAATAAGGCCATTCGGCCCATCGAGGTTGCTCCGTCATTTGATCTTGGTGGTTCTATTTTTCCCTCTCAACCCCATCCTCCTGCCTCCTCCCCTTCCCTTTGAATCCCTTGTTAATCAAGAACCTACCATCTCTACCTCAAAAATATCTAATGACCTGGCCTTCACAGTCATCTGAAGCAACGAATTCCACAGATTCAGCACTCTGGCTAAACGAAAAATCCTCCTAATGTATCAATAGCATATTTAGTCACAATTTCTACCTCCCAAACTAATTGGGACTACAGAACTCTTTACATTACAAAGCATTTTAAAAATGCTACATATTCACTGTCCTCAAAAGACTGTTCCAACTATCCATTTCGCTTTTGGTCCGCATTTCAATTGTCAATAACCAACAAATGCCTCGTATGTAACGACTAGGAAAATTGGTCTTTTGTACAAATATTATTGATACAACTTTCAATGAAAGTATTCAAATTGCATTTTAAATAAATTGTGAGTGGTTGTGACTTGTAGCATTAAGTAATAGTAAGATTAAACGAGTACTTACCAGTATGAAGTTTGATCTGTATTTTATGAGGAGTTACGGTGAGGTATTACGTGAAGATCCCAGCGCAGTGCGCATGTGCGGCATACTTCGAAGCAGCGGTGTGAAATCACAGGATAGACACAATATTTGAAGTAAGATAGTAAAGATCATGAGACATCAGTTTATTAGTTTGATCTATATATTGAGGGTGGGAGCGGCGGGCACGTAATACCTCACCGTAACTCCTCATAAAATACAGATCAAACTTCATACTGGTAAGTACTCGTTTAATCTTACTATTTTACTTCGGAGTCACGTGAGTGATTCCGTGAAGACTTCAAAGGTCTGTGATTTCAAACCGTGTAACAGTTTTTATTTCACTCACTGCCGAAGTTTTTGAGGGAGGAAGTGTTATCGTAATCAACCAGTGGATCTGCTTTCACAAGAAACAGAAAGGTATTTGTTAACAATAACAACATAAAGAGCTCCCCTGAGCTTAAATTAATATTGCAGTTTGTAATATTCTTCCTGCAATTAAATCAGGTTTATCAACGGTTTATAATAAAAAATGTTCTGAACATCGTTCCCTTGACCATTCTGCCGTATTGAGAATGTGGTCAACCGGGATGTCCATTCGTTCAGCCGCTGATACCAATGCTGCCCTAGTGGAATGGGATTAAAATGTATTATTATCTATTCCGGCAGCTTTCAGTACCTGTTTGAGCCACCTTGGAGTGGTTTGGCTCGTACCCCGTCTTGGGGTTTCTGTGGTTGACCCATAGGCTTTCCTCTCCCTCTAAGATTGTGGGTTGTGTCTATATATAGTAGTAGATGGGTCACCACACTCAACCTGGACTCTGGTGGGTAGGCCCAGAATCCCACCAGTGAATTGGGCGTTCCTGGTCCATATAGCCATATAACGATTACAGCACGGAAAACACAGGCGATCTCGACCCTACTAGTCCGTGCCGAACTCATAACCTCGCCTAGTCCCATATACCTGCGAGTTAGATTTTACCAGACCTAGAATATGAACGTGATGCGTCTGGGGTAATCACCATGTTATCCAGTCTAGTCTTATGGAGTGACTGGACTCTGTGAGCGTGTACTAGAGCCATAAGCATGAGCGTTTTTAACATAGATTGAGCAAGCTGAGGGATCTGGCTGGTGCCTTTCTCTGAGATATGGGATCCCATGCTCTGCCGACATGCTGTTTTAGATAAGCAGATAAGGCGCTCCATGCTGTATTTACGGCACTGTAACTCACCTTTTAGTCATGGTGTAGATGTTCCAGGAACTCCAATACGTCAGTGGTTGAATAGTTCGTTGTCCCTGCGTCGTGGCAGTATTTTACCCATGTTAGCTTTTAGTGACTGTTCGCAGGGATGCCGACATGGTGGTAATGGTTCCTTTGGATAATCCCAGTCCCTGGTAAGGTCTATTCAAAACCTGCACCCAGGAGTTTGATGTTTCCCTGGCATGGGTGGCTTGTGCCTGATACTGGGTTGAGTCAGCAACCATGGTCCACTAGGGAAATCCATAGGTGACTCGCCCACCGTGTCGTGATGAACTGGGAACCATGGCTGTGTAGGCTGGTCGGGCACGTTCAATATCTCGGAGACAGATCCCATCTGTATTGCGAAGTGCTCGTCTGATGAGGCAGAAGGGAGGAAGGCAAAGCAGAAATTCCCCCTTCCAGCGTGTAGGCATCTATCGCTGCTGCCTCTAATTTGGTTCCTAAGTCACATACATAGGTTACTGGTGATTCCGTCTTGTGCAACCAAATTGATATCTGGCTTTCAAACTGCTTAATACCTTTAGCAGATATTTTGGGTTTGACATCTATTCAATGTAATCATAAATTTTACCCCGTGACATGGTGTCTCCCACTGTGTTCTAGCTTCCTAGGACATAGGCAGCTGATAGTTAAAATGTCTTTTGACACACCATTGCCAGATTTGTTTGACCAATTTGTTGCACAATAATGATTATTATGCTCCCCATATGGTTGATATAAGCCACCACCATAGTATTATCAATCCGTAACCACATACGTACGTGCTGCATTTGAAATGCATATGCTTTTTAGCCCAATAGGCGATCACCAATCCCAAGTAGTTGATGCCCGGTATGTGTAGTAACGATGTTTGTGAATTGGTCCATCTGTTACCTGTGCTGGATATGGAGTTTAGTTGCTCCCCAGCCTAAAGTACTGGCATCGGTTTTTAATAACCAAGTTGGGATTGGTGATGATAATAGGGCTGAAAACTATGCCAAATATATGTCTGCCCACCACCTTAATTGTGATATAGCTTCAGTGGGTACATTCATGATTTGATTATAGTGACCCAAGTACCTTGGCAAAGTAACAGTCATATGGACGGAATTATTATTGAAGCCCAGATAATCCATGGTAGTTAACGCTTCAATTCTGGTTTATCTGGGCGTGGGATAAACCTCAGAGCTTTAGGGAGCTGTTTCGTAGCTAGAACTGCTGCCACAGCTAATTCCTTTGTTTCCCCTAATATGAGGATATCATCCAATATATGCCATGATTATGCTTGTTTTCTTAATATTTCCATGGCTATTTTTTAATATTTATAATAGTTTAGGGCTGAGGTTAGACCATAGGGAATGCTCTATGCTCCCATGGTTGCCCTAACCGGGATATCCATTATCCAGGTAAAATTTTTTAGGTATCTATAATGATCCTAGTGTATGGGTATAAGATAGTTAGCATCTTCCATATCAATGCCCCCCATAGGTATCCTTGGGAGATCAGATGTCTGGCAGTGACAAAAACCCGTCTCCATCTTAAAGTGTATACACTCAACAGATTTATTTAGTGATATTAGATCAATGATGATGCTACATTCACCATCTTTTGTAGTTTTGGTGAATATATTCGATACAAATTCCAATGGTTCATGTTTTACTCCCATGATCCGTTTAGTAATGAGCCTTTCTAGTTCAGCTTGACCTTCTCACTTCTCTTTTCTTAGTGGGAGAAAATGCCCTTTGGGCGCATTGCTGAACTGGCGGTAATATGCCCAATTTGAATTCGTTTTTATCCTCTAATACTGTTGAGTATATTTTAGTTATTTGTGACAGCATCCCATGCTTTATCAACAAGTGTAAATGCCCCCCCCCCGTAGTTAGTAGAACACCCTTGTTTAGTGTAAACTGGGAGGAACCAGACTACCTACCTCCATGTTTGTTGTTTTTTCATGAAGGCGTAGTTTGCTGGTATGCTGGTGCTGTCGGTGGGGCGGCGCATTTTCCCACGGCTCCGCTCTGGGCCCCTGTCTAAAAAGAACTTTGGGGGTAATGTGAAGCGGTCGCCAGGCTTTCACCAGTCCTTGTTTGATATTGCTGGTGGATGCCGAGGGGTGCTGCCAGCTGGGTGTTGGATGCGATGTCCTGCTCGTTCCATGGCCTGCCCTCATGAGGCGCACAGGTTTAGCTGCCTCTCTTCCCGCAGCAGCGGTTTGCATAGCCCCGTATATTTGGGGTTGCGGGCAGGTCTATATGCACCATTGTTCAGTCGAGTATCCCAAATTTGGGAATATCTTAGGCGTCAGCACCCTGGTAGTGCAACGGGATAGTCTCATTCTGGGAGAACCACCTTGGTGATCATGGCGTCTCGCCTGCCAGGTGAGTATGATCCGTGGAAAAAACGAGCAAAGGCGGTAACATCTTGACCCTTCTGTTAGGAGCTTCAGAATTCGCTGCTTGTCTGCGAGTCTGCTGACCCAGCTGCCTGCGGATTTGCCTCTAGAAAGGCCTGCTCCTGCAGGGCTTTGTTGGGAAGATGGTCGCGTGGAGGAGCCATGTAGTGGCCCACGACACCCAGTAGCTCTTCCTGATCCTGCTCCCCTGGCATACTGCTGTTCTCGTCCGCCTGCCCAGCGTTTAAGCCAGCCCAGCCCTGGCCTCCTTAGCTAGCCTCAAAAGAGGGAGCAAAAGGGTGTGCTATAAATTGGAGGAGGCATAGCTCAAACTCCGCTGTTGCATCAATCCCTCGACAAGGGAGATGGCTAGTGCAATAGCACTGGGGTAGGAGTGTCAGCTCCCTTGGCATTCAGCCAGTGCCCCTTTTTTGCCCTGGAGGTGAACTCCATGACCTCCTCTGGCTTGGGGAGACAGACATACTTATTTTTGCTGTCTCCAACCTGTTCCAGTTTTGGAGGAAGTTGGCTCCTGTAGAACCTGTTAAATTGGGAAGATTTTTGTCTTACCTGTATGTAGAGGCTGCCTGCCGTTTTTCAGGCGGCATTGTAGCGGTTCCCGGGCGGCGATTCTCCTTGTCAGGAGTCTGCAGGGCTGCCGGTCGGGTTTTTAAACTTCCCGCCGGTCCGCTGCTGTTCACCAAACAGCTGTTCAGCGGACCGGCATCAGCGCAGCTCCCTGCAGCGGTCCGCAGCGTGTGCGGTCCCGTTAGCGCCTTTCCCCCTCCACTGTCGGCTCCTTCGCTGGAGTCGAAACGGGGGCCGCTGCCTCTCTACTTTGCTCCCCCTGGAGCAAAAAACCACAAGGCCCGATTAAGGTAAGTACTTACCTCACGTTCCTTGGATGCGGGAGCTGCCGACTCCCGCTGGCCGCGTTCTGCACAGCTGTGCGATTATGCCGCACATGCGCACTGCGCTGGGATCTTCACGGAATCACTCACGTGACTCCAAAGTAAAATTATTAATACTACCTTTGCTATTTAATAAGGGCGGCTCGGTAGAGCTACTGCCTTACAGCGCCAGAGACCCGGGTTCAATCTTAACTATGGGTGCTTATCTGTACGGAGTTTGCACGTTCTCCCCGTGACCTGTGTGGGTTTTCTCCAAGATCTTTGGTTGCCTCCCACACGCCAAAGACACACAGGTTTATCAGTTAATTGCCTTGGCACAAATGTAAATTGTCCCGAGAGCGTGTACAATAGTGTTATTGTGCGGGGATCGCTGGTAGGTGCGGACTCGGTGGGCCGAAGGGCCTGATTCCGCGCTGTATCTCCAAACTAAACTAAACTAAAGAACGTGAAATGAGTCCAAATAACTAAGAGGCCAAGATGTCGAATACCAGTTTTGGCTCTGAGAATCTCCGCAGCTTTCATTGAAATTTTCTTCCTCCTTTCTTGGGTTATTGTTCGTCATTTTTTAAATATAGAGATCGTCTTTAAAGTAACGATGATCGTTCTAATGGTAATAAAGGTACATACATTATTGACCGGTGGAAATAGCGTTCTTCCCAGTTCTCCAAAGGACTGCAAGCGAGCACATTTGGCTGCTACAGATGCTGCCCAGCAGTAAGTAAATTCAGCATCAGCCAATTTCAACTGGCAGCATGCATGCATTTTAATTTGATTGGACCCACGCTGTTTTAGCATTTCATCCTGTGCCAGAATCCAGTATGTACGTTGGGTTTGATTTCATGCTTTTGTTAGTCGTGGTGGGCTCACTTCTTTTCTTTATTTCTCCACCCCTGGCCCTTGGACAAACCTCCATGCCACAGAACTTGGAATAAATCAGCAATGGCCTGGCTTTGTCATGCCCCCTCCTCTTTGCCAGCTTCAGCCTCCCTCCCCCCCATACCACCACAATCAGTCTGAAGGAGGGTCTCGACTAAGGTTGCCAACAGTCCCGTATTAGCCGGGACATCCCGTATATATTGGGCTAAATTAGTTTGTCCCATACGGGGGGGGGGACATACCGCCCTGTCCCGTATTTGACGGCTACTACTCAGGTCGAGGGGACTGTCATGTCGGAGCACCGCGTCCGGCCCCCGCCTCACCCGTCCCGGTGTAGTGCAGCCCATGGAGTGCAGCAGCAACGCCTCGTCCGTGGCTTTCGGACCTTCGCTTACCGCCGACACCATCACCCCTCCTTCTCATGGCCGATCATCGGTTCATGAGTTGGATAGGGTGCTGGGTACCAAATCTCCTCAGCTGTCCCGCCGGCTGGGCTTGGTGTACAGTCTAGCACACTCATCATTCACCAAGCCATGGCCGAGTCGGTCAACGAATTGCCTTCGGGAATTTGTCCCTTATTCTGTCCCTCAATTTGACCTTATATTCCTTATTTGGGAGTGAGAAAGTTGGCAACCCTAGTCTCGACCCGAAACGTCACCTATTCCTTTTCTCCAGTGATGCTGCCTACCAATTGAGTTAATCCAGCTCATTGTGTCTATCTTCAGCAAGTTAATCCAGACTGTCCCAATACTCTGTGCTCTGTGCTCCAGGCCAGATGAAGCTGTTGGAATACTTCAGCTAGAATTACTGTCTCTCATAGAAACATAGAAACATAGAAATTAGGTGCAGGAGTAGGCCATTCGGCCCTTCGAGCCCGCACCGCCATTCAATATGATCATGGCTGATCATCCAACTCAGTATCCCGTACCTGCCTTCTCTCCATACCCCCTGATCCCCTTAGCCACAAGGGCCACATCTAACTCCCTCTTAAATATAGCCAATGAACTGGCCTCAACTACCCTCTGTGGCAGAGAGTTCCAGAGATTGGCAGAGAGTTCCAGAGATAAGGCTCTCAGATGCCTTTCCCCTCAAATAGCTTGGCAATTTGAGGTTAGAAGCAGATACCTTCCAAGAATGCATTTGAATTACTTTCATCTTGTGCTAAAATACATAATACATAATACTTCTTCTCCTATTTTGGCTGCAGTTTAGTTTCAGTTTTAAGTGTGCAGGAGTGATGAGGGATGATCTTATAGAGGTGTATACATCATGAGAGGAATAGAAAGGGTAAATCCATGTCGACTTTTACCAAGAGCAGGGGAATCAAAAACCAGTGGACATAGGTTTAAGATGAGGGGGGGGGAAGATTTATTATAAACCTGAGGGACAACTTATTTTTTACACAACAGGTGGTGAGTGTATGGAATGAGTTGCTGGAGGAGATAGTTGAGGCAAGTACTATCACAACGTTTAAGAAACATTTAGACAGGTACATGTATAGGACAGGTTTAGAGGGCGATGGGCCAAACATAGGCAGATCATGGTTGATCTATCTTTCCCTCTCAAGCCCATTCTCCTGCCTTCTGTACAATTACAGCAGGATCTTGATCAACTAGGCAAGCGGGCTGGGGGATTGCTAATGGAGGTTAATGCAAATAAGTGTGAGCTGTTGTATTTTTGAAAGTCAAACCAGGGGAGGACCTTCACAGTGAATGGTGGGAATAAGGGGAGTGTGGAAGAGCAATCAGAGTATTGAGTCTAGAAGTTGAGATGTGTAGGAAGGAACTGCAGATGCTGGTTTAAACCGCAGATAGACACAAAAAGCTGGAGTAACTCAGCGGGACAGGCAGCATCTCTGAAGAGAAGGAATGGGTGACATTTCGGGTCGAAACCCAAGAAGGATCTCGACCTGAAGCGTTATCTATTCCTTCTCTCCAGAGATGCTGCCTGTCCCACTGAGCTATTCCATCCTTTTGTGTCTATAGAAGTTGAGACGTTATGGTACAGTTTTTGCAAGACATTGGTGAGGCCGTCTTTGGAGTATTGTGTTCAGTTTTTGTCGCCCTGCTCTGGGAATGATGCCATTTGGCTGGAAAGAGTGCAGGGAAGATTTATGTGGATGTTACCAGAACTCTAGCCTGAACTATTGCCAGCACTAGAGCCTGAGCTATAGAGAACGTTTTGGCATGTTAGGATTTTATTCCTATGGGAGACTAGACTCCCCTCCCCTCCCTTCCCCCCTCTCCTCCAATCTTTGCGCACCCCCAATCCTTTCCACTCGTCACTTTAATTTCATGTTTCATGCATCTTGTCGTGTTTTATGACTTGTTGGCAGACCAATTTCCCTCCTGGGATAAATAGAGTTTTATTGTATCGTATCGTAACCTGTAGATTGTCAGTAGTGTGGATGGTTGCTTGCTGGTCATAGCAGGCTTGGTGGGCTGAAGGGCCTGTTTCTAGGACTCAATTGCTCTAGTGTAAATGCAGTTCCTGTTTAACATTGCAATAAAGGGTGAAATCCAATATCCAGGACATTATATGAAAGTTTGAACATGCTCCTTAGAAACATAGAAAAAGGGTGCAGGAGTAGGCCACTCGACCCTTCGAGCCAGCACCGCCATTCAATATGATCATGGCTGACCTTCCAGAGTCAGTACCCTGTTCCTGATTTCTCCCCATATCCCTTGATTCCGTTAGCCCCAAGAGCTATATCTAACTCAATTAGTCTTGTATTGTACTTATAATAAAGTAAGCACTTGCCTGTGGTGCATTGTGATGGACTTTGTTAATCAACTCTGGAGTTGTGCAAGCTCCTGCCAAAGTGAAGTTTCTAACATATTACGGAAATTAATCTGCCAACAGTCATAAAAACACAAAATACACGAAACATGAAATTAAAGTGACGAGCTTTGGGATGTGCAAAGATTCAGGAGGTGGGAGCGGGGGGGGGGGGGGGGGGGGGGGAGGTGTGTAGGGGAGTCAGTCTCATTCAACCCCACAACAGAAGGGGGAGGAGATGTAAAGTTTGATAGCCACAGGGCAGAAGGATCAGGCGTTCTGTGCTGCATCTTGGTGGAACCAGTCTGTTGCTGAAGGTGCTCCTTCTTCTTCTGTCGTGTGGCATGCACAGCCTAAAGTTGTTGGGCAACTTGTTCTATTTGATCTTCCGTTTGTGCACGTCGAGTTGATTGCATTCGTCGAAACAGGGCGGACCACGTGAAGGTTGCAATCTTCCACCCCAAGGTGCTCCTCAGGTTGATCAGTGTGACATGGAAGGGGTGATCTGTATTTCTCCAGGGTGCTCCGCAGTTTGAGTTACATTTTTGCGATGTGGCATTTAACACACGAACAAGTCGAGGAATGTTGATTTCAGTTGAAGCATAAATGGGATTTTTTTCCCCCCCGCTATTTTCAAAGGCAAATTGCACTTGAGTGAGTAAGGCCAATATTGGAAGTTGCGGCCCTGTGCCTTGGTGGTCATTTCGGTCTGACAGTGGCAGTCTACGTGACAGACTTGGTGCAATTCCATGGACGCAGGGAAAAAACAGAGCCCCGTTGTTAGTAGGCAAAACAAACAGAATAGCCACTCCCCAGAGGAGCAGCGGTAGAATATCTCCACACAATAGCGGGAAAAAGCTTGAAAGGCCGCACTCTCTTTTGTGGGCACCAGGCTGGCTTTCAGAATATCAATGGGTAAAAAATAAGTGATGCTCGGAACTCCCACTGCGACAGCGTTGGTGGGTAAGGCTTTGAATATACTTTAAAAGGAAACTGAAGCTTCACAACTAGAACATTGATCACAGCAGATAAAAGGCAACAGGATTAGAATTTGACTCTTGTTTCAAGTTAAAAGATTGATTAACTAGTTGTAACAAAAAGCACATAAAAGAAAAAAAAGGAAAGAATATATCGGGCGAGATCGTGCTGAGTTTTTCTGGTGGTTAAGATGGGAACTGTTGATAATTCAGTCGGTAAAATGAACTTAACTCGTGCACATGCCCACATGTACTGTGAAATCCAGCATTTGCAAACCAATTTGGAAGGTTCATTCTACTGTTTGGCTTCATGTGGAGTAAGGATGGTTGATATCTTTCCCTCAAGACCATTAACAAACTCACAGGCTGAGTGCAAGACCGCCTGCCTTGTACGGAGTCTGCCCTAATAGTGAACATACTGCAAATCGTTCCACTATGCTTTGGCGGCACATTAAAAAAAACATCTTCAGGGTCCCCTTCCACAGGTACTTTTTTTATCTATTTAAATTTCTGATAAATCAAAGAACTGTGTTCAGGCACAGATTTCTAACCTAGCCTTGCGTTAGGTTTAGTGAGATAATGCTTCAAAAGAGAACAGAGATGCATTCTCATGAATGTCACCGGCAGCAGTATAAATATCACATAGGTTCTGATTGTTGCAAACTTACGCCTCCCAGAATGTAAAAGCAAAAAAGGGGGGGGGGGGGAAACAGGCACCCTTTCTGTAATGAAACCATTGCAATAAAACAAACAAGATGCCCAGTTATGCGAGAGTCCTCCTTTGGGAATGGAGAGGCCAGTTAAGGCGCTGAGGTTATTTTTCAAAGACTGGGGCTGTACATTGCTCCTAGTGTGTAGGAAGCGGATGTGAAAGTGGGATAACACAGAACGAGTGTGAATGGGGTAATTGTTGGTTGCAGTGCCCTTGTTGGGCCGAAGGGGCTGTTTCCACGTTGTGCGTAAGTTTTAAAAAATAAAATAACTTTTTTTTTTGCATTTCAGTCGACATTGCAGAAGAGAAGAAAAAAATCATGAAAATTGAACATCAATATTTAGGAACATTTGTGAATTGGCATGCAATTTTTATTTTGGCTGATTTTAGTTCACCCATATTTTAGAGTGACTAATACAATTAGTCCCCCCCCCCCCCCTTCCCCTCCCTCCACATCAGTCTGAGGAAGTGCCTCGACCCGAAACATCGCCTATTCCTTCGCTCCATAGGTGCTGTCTCACCCGCTGAGTTTCTCCAGCATTTTTGTTTACCTTCGATTTTTCCAGCATCTGCAGTTCTTTCTTAAACACATTTCCTTAAGTGTCACATGCAGAGATCACACTTTTAATCATGAGTAAACCTGAGCGTTTTTGAAAGCAGTTGGGTCACCCTTCGCTCAGAGACCTGGACAAAACATCGACTGTTTGCAAGAAGTGAAAGCTGCTCTCTCAAGCTCTCAGTAATAATGCCACACTGAAGTGCATAGTCCCCTATTTATAAATGACCCCCAGAAGCAACGGTAGGTTATGGATGCTCAGAATTATGCTACTTTTAGGCTTTAGCCACTGGATGTTTTCTTAATTTTATCCGTCATCCCTTGCAAATGGGCATTTTAATTGCAGTAAATTGACTTTTTTGGAAACATTTATAAGAAATTCTAGAGGATGCGAGAGACAGCAGATGGTGGAATTTGGAGCAAAAAAATAACTCCATGGGTCAAGCAGCATCTACAGAGGAAAAGACTCTGCTTCAGAATGTCATGCTTTGTCCACCCCAACCTCTCTTCCAGCTTTCTCTCTCTCCCCACTAGAATTATGAGGTCAGAAGTGATAACAGTAGAATTAAGCCATTCGGCCCATCAAGTCTACTCCTACATTCGATCATGCATGATCTATACCTCCCTACTAACCCCATTCTCCTGCCTTCTCCCCATAACCTCTGACACCCGTACTAGTCAAAAATCTATCTATTAATAATATCCACTGACTTGACCCCCCACAGCCTTCTGTGGCAAAGAATTCCACAGATTCACCACCCTCTGACGAAATAAATTTCACCACATCTCCTTCTTAAAAGAACGTCCTTCAGAATTAAAGGTAGACATAAAATGCTGGAGTTAGCTCAGCGGGTGAGGCAGCATCTATGGAGAGAAGGAATGGGTGGCGTTTGGGGTCGTGACCCTTCTTCAGAATTATAGTGAAGAAGGGTCCAGATCCACAACGTCTCTTACCTATTTCTCCAGAGACCAGAGCTGAGTTACTCCAGCACTTTGTATCTATCTTCAATATAAACCAGCATCTGCAGTTCCTTTCTGCACATCAAATCAGACTTTATCGTGCACTAAGCATTATACCCTTTATACTGTGTCTGTACACTGTGGACGGCTCGATTGTAATAATGTACGGCCTTTTAGCTGACTGGATAGCACGCAACAAAAAGCTTTTCACTGTACCTCGGTACACATGACGATAATAAACTAAACTAAACTAGTCAGTACTACATTTTATTTATTCATCTCCAGCTCCATCTTATCCACTTCAGTCGTACAATGCCAGCCTACAATGCAATCCTGTTTTTCTTTTCTTAACCCAGCGTTTGGCAATTGTTTTTTAAAAAGACGAACAAAGTTTTGCGATTGCCAGGAAGTGTTTTCAAGGAAGTGCCGCAGCGCCTTAAAAGAATCTATAATTGTGAGATCTCGTTTTTTTTCGTGAATAAAGAATTTAAAGCAATCTATTAGTAAAATAATCCCATCCCTCAGTCCATTTACAAGGGAGTTAATAGATGGCTTACCTCCAAGGTCATGCCTTTGGCTGCTGAGCAGAGTTGTCTCACTGCCTCTGCTCCTCTTTCTGTGCTTGCAAACTGTGCTTTCTTCCCTTGTTCACGTTCCCTCTCAAACAGCAAAGTACTGTGTCGCAATGGCTTCAGGTCCACTGCTAAGAAACAAACATGCCTGTTTACAGAATGCCCCGCATTAAAATACAGCTCACAAATCAGTGACGGGGCCCTGCATTTACACTGCACTGTCTAATCCTCTCAATTCGACCAGCAACTTTCACCATCGTAGAACATCCAATTCTCAGTCAATTCTCTGACTTCCTGGCACTGTAGACCTTCAAACTATCTTTAATCGGACTTCAGGCAATAACAATTGGGGCAACTCGTTGGGGCAGCGGTAGAGTTGCTGCCTCTTCACAGCGCCCGAGGCCCAGGTTCGATCGCGACTATGGGTGCTGTCTGTGCAGAGTTTTGTTTGTCCTCCCCGTGACTGCGTGGGCTTTCTCCGGGTGCTGCAGTTTCCGCTCACACTCCCAAAGACATGCGGGTTTGTAGTTTAATCTGGCTTTGGTAAAAATTGTACATTTTCCCTAGTGTGTAGGATGGCGTTATTGTGCGGGGATCGCTGGTCGGCGCGGACTCGGTGGGCCGAAGGGATTGGTTCCTTTACTTCCAAGAAATATACAAAAACTGTTTATGGAAAGACAGGGTGTAGTATAATTTGAGAGGGGAACATAATTTAAAAAAACTCAATGTCAGAACAACTCTTAAAAGTATGTGCATAGCAATCTGTGGTGTGAATTTGTGGAACGGTCTGGAACAGGAGATAAAACTTAGCACAAGCATAATTCAGTATAAAAAGTACAAAAACACTTGTTTAAAAGGATATTGGAATGAGGATAGGTGATTGTGAGTGGGATATTTGTTATACTGATTGTATTGGGAAGGGTGATTATAGAGTGATGGGTTGTATATATGACTAAGATACTGTATAGTATATGAGGGTTTTTTCTTTTCTTTTTCTTTTTTTTTTCTTTTTTGTATGGCTTTGTAAATATTTGATTAGTGTTTAAATGTAAATATTTTGGTGTACATATAGTGGCTGGTGTACATATGGTGTACATATAGCTGCTAAATTTGTATAAGATAATTACAAGCAGTTGAATAAGGGGTGGGAATTAATAAGCTTTGGGCTTTTCGGACACATATGATTTCATTTATTTATAGATATTGTTTATGGCACTTTATAAATATTTTTGTTTTTGTTTTTTGTGTGCTGTTTCACACTTGCTTTTTATTCTTTTATTCTGTTCGAAATAAATAAATAATAAAAATTAAAATTTTTTTTTTTTTTTAAATTAATTTAAAATGGAATGCAGAATATTTGGTCCATTCAGTCTACGACAGTTCTCCCACCAATCCAATCAGTTCTATTACCCTACCTTTTTTAGAGATTCAGCGTGGAAACAAGTCCACTGAGTCCGAGCCAACACAAATATCACCCGTACACTAGGTCAATGTTATCCCAGTTTCACATCCAACCATTAGGCACAGTTTACAGAAGCCAATTAACCTACAAACCCGTATGGTGTTGGAATGCGTGAGGAAACCAGAGCATCCGGAGAAAACTTGCACGGTCACGGAAAGAATGTGCAAATTCCACACAGACAGCACCAGTAGTCAGGATCGAACCACACGCTGCAAGGCAGCAACTCTACCACTGCGCCACTCTGCATCCTCTTTCACATGCCCATCACTCTCCATGTAGCATGCTCAGCTGCACGCGAGGTGAGTTAAGTCGTCAATTACAAGCCCATCTTTGCGAGATTGAGGAAAATATTAAAAACGTTAGGATTGGGCACACAACATTTACACTAAGGGTGGGGGCAGGTGAACATGCTAGGAGACTGCAAGGTGACTTGGATAGGCTGGGGGAGTGGGCAAATGTTTGGCAAACTTATCCCAGGGAAAGCAGATATTATCTAAACGGTGGCCGATTGGGAAAGCACACAAGCGATGGCATGTTTGTTGTGCACAGTCGCTAAGTAGAAAGCATGGCATGAAATAGCCCAGCAGGGAGGGTTGTCTGAGTCTATGTAGCATCAACACTAACTGCTGTGCTATCTCACCAAGAGAGTTATGAATCTGTGGAATTCTCTGCCACGGAAGGCAGTGGAGGCCAATTCACTGGATGTTTTCAAGAGAGAGTTAGATTTAGCTCTTAGGGCTAACGGAATCAAGGGAAATGGTGAGAAAGCAGGAACGGGGTGCTGATTTTGGATGATCATCCATGATCATATTGAATGGCTCAAAGGGCTAAATGGCCTACTCCTGCACCTATTGTCTATGTTTCTATCTCAGTATCTGTGGCCAGAGGACAGCTAAAGCGTAGTCACGTTCCAGGTTATACAGGTTAGTAGATAGTGGGTGATGTTTAAAAATATTTCTGCATGATCTATGCTTGAGAATTAATGTGTTTTTCTGAGAAAATTCCCAGTGGGATTATTTTGCAAGTGAACCATGGAGCATAATCATTTTAAATTCAAAAGTAGCACATGCATGTAGGAATTCATTGATCAATTTGCTTTCAAATTGTGCAATCTTTCTAAATTATTTCCGAACTACAAACAACACATTCAGTTATTCCTGCCACAAAAACCTATTTCAAAGCCAGCTTGTTCAAACAAAGGTTGGTAGTTCAACATAATCTGTCAATGTAAACAGTAAGACTTGATTTGGGTTAGCACAAGCCATAGAGTCATACAGTATGGAAACAGGCCCTTCGGCCCAACTTGCCCACACCGGCCAACATGTCCCAGCTACACTCGTCCCACCTGCCTGTGCATGGTCCACATCCCTCCAAACTTGCCCTATCCATGTACCTGTCTAACTGTTTCTTAAATGCTGCGACAGTCCCAGCCTCAACTGCCACCTCTACCACCTCTGGCAGCTTGTTCCAAACACCCACCATCCAAGTGTAAACCACTTGGGGTCAGTCTTGCATACAGTTCATCCCAGATGAAAATGCACTGCATTGGGCTCACCTCTGGGCACGGATGTCATTTCTTCTTTCTTCAAAAGTTTCATTGTGGTGAAGATCTCTGTCTTGGCACCTTTACCTTCTTTGGAGAAAGGTCGAAAGACGTTTGACTCACTGCAAGTAGTTACATCAATCACTCCCCCTTTGTAGCTCTGGACACACTCCAGCTGGGAATCCAGGATCTGCTGGTGGGACTAAGAGGACAACAATGACATGGATGCATTCATCCCTACAATTTCATTCATCCCATTCTATTTTTATTTGGAGATACAGCGTGGAAACAGGCCCTTCTTCCCCACCGTGGCTGTGCCGACCTACAACCACCCAGCACACTAGTTCCAATCCCTACACACCAGGAACAAATTACAGAAGCCAATTAAGCAACAAACCTGCACTTCTTTAGGACTTGAGAGGAAACCGGAGCACCTGGAGAAAACCCACATGGTCACAGCGAGAACGGGCAAACAGGAGAACAGCATCCCCCCCCCCCCACACAGTCAGGATTGGATCTGGGTCTCTGGAACGCACTGCAAATGGTTGTTTGGGTTGAAGTAATTGGTGGAGTGGTGGAATTGGTGGAGAGGTGGAATATTGCGTCGGGGGACCAGTCCTCCCCTGTGAACATGGGACCCAACGGGTCCCACTTAGTCTAGTACCATTATATAAATATATACACACATGAATAAATAAACAGATAAAGTGCAAATAAACAGATAATGGGCTATTAATGTTCAGAGTTGCCAGAGGAGGTAGTCGAGGCTGGGACTAACCCAACGTTTAACAAAGACAGTTAGGCAGGTACATGGATAGGACAGGTTTGGAGGGATATGGACCAAGCACAGGCAGGTTGGACTAGTATAGCTGGGACATGTTGTCCGGTGTGGGAAAGTTGGGCCAAAGGGCCTGTTTCCATACTGTATCTCTCTGGTGGACAACAGTTAAATGATCTTTGTCCACAAACAGTGGGTGATATTAAATCTCCTGCTTACTGTGGAATCTGGCAGAACAACTGACTGCAGTGAAGTGATGGCCATCGCACGCAGGGAACAGCGGTTCAGGTCTTTAGACTTCACAAGGAGAGAACCTTGCACCGTATATGTAGATGGACACTTGCCCGAAACATCAATCTGTGTAAGACATAAATAAAATACCATAAACATAAGCAGAATGGTATATTATCTGGAATAAACCTTACATTTTCTTGTCATAAATTCATAATTAATAGGTTCAGAATTAGGCCATTTGGGCCATGGGTCTACTCCGCCATTCAATCATGGCTGATCTATCTTTCCCTCTCCACCCGATTCTCCTGCCTTCTCTCCTTAAGCTTTGATACCCTCACTAATCAAGAATCTGTCTATTTCCGCTTTAAAAATACCCATTGACTTGGCCTCCACAGCTGTCTACAGAACTGTATTCCACAGATTCACCACCCTCTGACTAAAGAAATTCCTCCTCATCTCCTTTATAAAGGTTCGTCCTTTTATTCTGAGGATGTGGCCTCTGGGCCTGGACGCCCCATGAGTGGAAATATCAATAGACAATAGGTGGAGGAGTAGGCCATTCGGCCCTTCGAGTCAGCACCGCCATTCAATGTGATCATGCCTGATCATAACCATATAATCATATAACCATATAACAATTACAGCACGGAAACAAGCCATCTCGACCCTTCTAGTCCGTGCCGAACACATAATCTCCCCTAGTCCCATATACCTGCGCTCAGACCATAACCCTCCATTCCCTTCCCATCCATATAACTATCCAATTTATTTTTAAATGATAAAAACGAACCTGCCTCCACCACCTTCACTGGAAACTCATTCCATACAGCTACCACTCTCTGAGTAAAGACCACACAGCTACCACTCTCTGAGTAAAGAAAAGATCATCCCCAATCAGTAGCCCGTTCCTGCCTTCTCCTCCATTCACTCCTCATATCCTCTCCTCATCCACTCTATCCAGGCCTTTCACTATTCGGTCAGGTTTCAATGAGGTCCCGCCTCAGCCTTCTAAACTCCAGCGTACAAGCCCACATTCGAGCATGATGATGATGATGAAAAGAATTAAAGAGCCATTATTTTACTCATTATGTACCTCCCCAAAACATACAGCAGTTTCTGGTTGTTCTCTGGAACTCACTCATTGAATCCCTTCACTGCTCAAAAGCCTCATTGACACCCATCCCTCAACCAAAAGGCCGAGATAGAGTGGATGTGGATGTTCCCAGCAGTGGGATAGCCTATGACCAGAATGTGACTGTGCTGCAAATCAGATGTAACTTTCCTGTCATGATA
Source organism: Leucoraja erinaceus (assembly GCF_028641065.1). NCBI lineage: Eukaryota > Metazoa > Chordata > Chondrichthyes > Rajiformes > Rajidae > Leucoraja > Leucoraja erinaceus. The sequence goes on from NC_073396.1 coordinate 8,695,375, forward strand.
GTGAATTTTAAGGTGGGTTCCAGTCTCAGTTTCAGATCCTCGGACGACAACCTGTTAATATGAAGACTCTTGTTCAAGAAGGAACTGCAGATGCTGGAAGATCGAAGGTGCACAAAAATGCTGGAGAAACTCAGCGGGTGCAGCAGCATCCATGGAGCGAAGGAAATAGGCGACGTTTCGGGCCGAAACCCTTCTTCAGACTGACTCAGTCAGAAGACTCTTACCTCTTCAACTGTTGCCTTTTTGTTCACTGTGTACGAATCTTGGAAAACACTGAGGATTCCTCGTTTGATGTTCAGGGACCAGGTCTCCTCATCTTCTGCAGGACAGATCTCAGGAATGATCCCATCTTGAAAAGAAAAATGAAGTGGATGTTTCTCGAGAGCAGATCTGCAAATAATGGGAAAATTAGGTGAAAAAAACAATTATAGGTCTTGGCCCAAAATGTCACCCATTCCTGCTCTCAAGAGATATCTGCCTGTCCTGCTGAGTTATTCCAGCATTTTGTGTCTGTCTTAAATGAATGAATGAATGCATGTATGAATGAATGAATGAATGAATGAATGAATGAATGATGAATGAATGAATGTATGAATCAATGAATCAATGAATGAACGAATGAATGCATGGATGAATGAATGAATGAATGATGGAATGAAGGAATGATAATAATGAATGATTCTTTATTGTCACATGTGACAAGTCACAGTGATATTCTTTGTTTTGCAAACCCAAGGTATGCCAAGAGTCACCGCATAAAGGGCGCCACTTTAGAGTGTAAATGGGCGTTTAAGGACGTAGTGTGAACCGCGGTTGTAGCGTGTAAACGGCATCTGCAGTCCCTTCTTACACACAAATGAGAGTCTGTTGTCTAGATGATAACTGCGATGACTCGTCCTACCAAAGGTTCAGTCCCATCCCCGTCACCAGCAAGCAGGGCACATGGACCCAATGGCCAGCACTGTGAACACGCCAGGCTGCTGGTAAATATCAGCACCTTAGACAGCGTCGGACTGAGCTGAAGCTACAACTGAAGGAGCAACAGCAGCATCCAAGTGGCCAGGACTCGATCAACTCACCTACACCTTGGCTGCACAGTGGCGCGGTGGTAAAAACATAGAAACATAGAAAATCGGTGCAGGATTAGGCCATTCGGCCCTTCGAGCCTGCACCGCTATTCAATGTGATCATGGCTGGCTGGATTTGGGCTGATCGTCCAAAACCAGTACCCCATTCTTGCTTTTTCCCCCCATAATCCCTTCATTTTGTTAGCCCGATAGGACCAGAGACCCGGGTTCGAACCTGACCACTGGTGCTGTCTGTGTGGAGTTTGCATATTTTCCCCGTGACCGTGAAAAATTGTGAACCACACAAGACATTTGAGAGTTTGTAGGGTGGTTGGTTTATACCACTAGTACCTTAGCAGGTAACACAGCTTACCTGTGTGGTGGTCAATGGAGCCTTTACTCTCATTTTCTCCATTTCCTAGATTTCTGTTCTGCCCTAAAAAGGGTCTCGACCCGATACGTCACCTATCTATGTTCACCAGAGATGCTGTCTGACCCGCTGAGTTACTCCAGCACCTTGTGCCCTTTTGGGTATTAACTAGCATCTGCAGTTACTGGCATGTCTCCATTCACACCTGACACCATCTGTAATGATTTCTCTCCTCATCTTATCACCTACCAGCCCCTGCCTCACCCCTCTCTTTCACCTCTTTGTATTAGCTCTCCTCTCTCCGCATTCAGTCCTGGTGCAGGTTGTCAAATTGAAATATCAAATATCCCTTTGCCTCCACAGATGCTGCCTGACCCGCCGAGTTCTTCCAGCAGTTTGTGCTTTGCAAGTAATTTAGCATTGCTGGCAACCGGCTCTTAAATATAGTCAAACATGTGTGGGCAATAATATTTACTGGAGACCCTTTAGAGTGTAAAATAACCTGACCATTGTCGGCAGTCCACCACTTCCCTTTGTGTCCACTCATGCAAGAGTGTAAAGCAAGGTTTAAAGAGCGAAGTTTCATTTCTATTTCAAATATCGGCACGGTGGCGCAGCGGTGGAGTTGCTTCCTTACAGCGCTTGCAGCGCCGGACACCCGGGTTCGATCCGGACTACGGGTGCTGTCTGTACAGAGGTTGTACGTTCTTCCCGTGACCACGTGGGATTTCTCCGAGATCTACGGTTTCCTCCCACACTCCAAGGACGGACAGGTTTGTCGGTTGTTTAAGGAGTAACTGCAGATGCTGGAAAATCGAAGGTAGACAAAAGTGCTGGAGAAACTCAGCGGGTGCAGCAGCATCTATGGAGCGAAGGAAATATTTCCTTCGCTCCATAGATGCTGCTGCACCCGCTGAGTTTCTCCAGCACTTTTGCCTACCTTCAGGTTTGTAGGTTAATTGGCTTGGGTTTGTATACTTGGTATATGTGTAAATTGTCCCTAGTGTGTGTAGGCTTGTGTTAGTGTGCGGGGATCGCTGGTCGGCGCGGACTCGGTGGGTCAAAGGGCCTTTATACGCGCTGTATCTCTAAACTAAGCTAAAATAAACTAATCTAAAAATCTTTGGGTGAAGCAGCAGTAATAACGAGCTTCGATATCACAGCCGTGGTGAGGATTCGGTTAATGGCCATGAAGCTGGTTACTGAGGTAATGCTGTGTAACACACACTTTGTTCACTCATCAGACAATAGCCGAGGGGCTCCATTGATGTGGCATCAATGAGGATGCGAGTTGGACACAGCAGACATTGGGACTGGGAGAAACAAACACATTCACACCAAACGTGAATGACAGGCGCACTAGCTTGGTGTAAAGAATGGGACCTCTGGACACACACTGTGGTACTGATTTTCCCAGCCACAACCGTTCAATGTGCTACAGTATGGAATGCAGACCAAGATGAACAACTGGCCATCCCAGGGAATAACCACCAACATTTCATTGAAAAATTCATTAGGCAAAAATTCATCTTTGCTATTTAGTTGTTTAGTTTTAGATTTAGAGATACAGCGCGGAAACAGGCCCTTTGGCCCACCGAGTACACGCCGACCAGCGATCCCTGCACACTAACACTATCCTGCACACACAGAGACAATTTACACAAACACCGAGTCAATTAACCAGCAGACCTGTGTGGGAGGAAACCGAAGATCTCGGAGAAAACCCACGCGGTCACGGGGAGAACGTGCAAACTGCGCACAGACAACACCCGTAGTCGGGATCGAACCCGGGTCTCCGGCGCTGCAAGGAGGCAACTCTACCTCTGCGCCACCCTGCTGTTACTCCAATGAAGTTGCTTCAGTATGCAATAGCAATAGCATACTGATAGCATATCAGAGAGCAATGGCAGAGAATTGCACTGCCATTCCTATCAGTGTCAGCACTAATACACGGACATATTGGATGTAGACTGGCATCTCATTCTAATGTCCGACATAAAATGCCACAATCATTATGGCAGCGACTTAGGGCAAATGGAATCAAGGGATATGGGGAGAAAGCAGGAACGGGGTACCGATTCTGGATGATCAGCCATCATCATATTGAATGGCGGTGCTGGCACAAAGGGCCGAATGGCGTAGTCCTGCACCTATTTTCAATCCTGTCTATGTCCATGACTTCAACACTGGCCTTTTATAAGTCAAAGGATTGTCCTCATTGTCAAGTGTTTTGAGGTATGTCGGACTCCCGTTTTCATTGATTTGGTTTTGTCATCTTCATTTCAATAGTGATTAGTGACTGCTCCATGACATCATCTGGGAACCAGCCTGGGAGGAGTTTACATGGCTGACAGCGTGTGGGAACCGGGCTAAGATCTCGGAGAATTTGCATAATTTGCAGAGGGTCTCTCAGTCCCCCTTGTCATTATAACCGCGCGTTTTCATTTATCTCCTTCATAGAGGCAAGTCTTGAGACGCTCCTCAAGCACGACCGTGAGTGGGAACTCAAAGCAGAGGAAGCCAGAAGACAAGATGCTTTCTTTAAATGAGTGATGGGAAGTTAGGGAAAGAATTATAACTGGACGTGTCTTTACCCCCCCACCCCCCCCCCTCAAATTCATCAAACTCTCTAAGCACGCTAAAAAAAAAACGATTCCAGTTGTAACTTCATCTGAAGGAGCCATCTCAAAATGAAAAATAAAATTATTTTAAATTAAAAATATTTGGTGCAAATGGATTTCTATCTGCCTTACAAACTTAAATCTTTCAGACTTTCACAACAAAACATTTTTGTAATCCGTTTCCACCCACCAACAGATGGCTTACAAGGTTTATTTAATTTTTGAGGCTGTGTGGGCTGCTTGCATTTAAATCCAGCACAGCTCTGAAAATGAGATCAGTTCCACACATGGATCTACCGGCTGCGATGCACTGGGACAAAGCTACAGCAAGGATTTTACAGAGGTTGAGGCTCGCCCAGTAATGCATATTAAAGGGTGCGGAGAATAAGTTTAGAGAGGATACAAAGATCATGGCTGTATGGTTGAGAGTGAAGGGGACACCTTTAGCATACAGGTGGTCTGGTTGGACAGAAAATGGCAACTTTCGGCAGCAGTGCGAGATGACGCATTATTAGAGAGCAATGCGCAATAGACTAGGAAATAGATGATTTATAAAATATAAAATTTATAATAAATAGCTGAATATTGAGTAGTTTAGTTTGGAGATAGAGCGTGGAAACGGGACCATCAGCCCAACGAGTCCACGCCGACCAGCGATCACCCCACACACTAGTTTTATCCTACACACTAGGGGCAATTTACAGATGCTAATTGACCTATAAACCCGTTTGGCTTTGGAGTGTGGGAGGAAACCGGAGCGCCCGGAGAAAGCCCACGCGGTCACAGAGAAAACGTGCAAACTCCGTACTGACAGCACCCATGGTCAGGAACCCGGATGCTGTAACTCTGGTGCTGTAAGGCAGTAACTCTACTGTTGTGCCACTGTGCTGCCCAAGTGTAGTGTGGAGAAATCGAAGAACATCAGGTTCCATATGAACCGATCCTTATAACAAAATTCTTGTGGCACTGATCAGGAAGATCCCGAATTTGGTCTTAAGGAAAAGACTTTAATACAAGACGAACTTTTTCCAGAGAGTGGTTAGTAGCCCTGCTAAGAGGGAGTTACAGAATATACGGGATACTGAAAGCATGATCATATTGAATGGCGGTGCAGGCTCGAGGGCCGAATGGGCACCTAATTTTGTGTATACTGATCAATAATTTGGTCAAAAGACGTACAAGACGATTTCCTTTAGTAGCCCTGCTACAGAATATAAAAGCAGGGAGGTTGTGTTATAATGAAATAGGGGCGGCACGGTGGTGCAGCAGTAGAGTTTCTGCCTTCCAGCGCTTTCAGCGCCGGAGACCCGGGTTCGATCCCGACTATGGGTGCTGTCTGTACGTAGTTTGTAAATTCTCCCCGTGATCACGTGACTTTTCTACGAGATCTTCGGTTTCCTCCCACACTCTAAAGACGTACAGGTTTGTAGGTTAATTGACTTGGTGTTTGTGTAAATTGTCCCAAGTGTGTGTAGGGTAGTGTTAGCCTGTGAGGGAATTGCTGGTCTCCGTGGACTCGGTGGGCCGAAGGGCCTGTTTCCACGCTGTATCTCTAAAACTAAAAGACCGTACACAATACTCGTTAGACCACAGCTTGAATAATCAAGACAATTCTGGTCACGTGCGAGAGGAAATATGTGACGGCACAAACATGTGATTTTTCAGACACTTCCAGGACTCGAAAACAATAGCTATGAATAAAGGATAACAGCAGGTCGTTAACTTTAGAACTGAGGTGGCCAAGAGTGGATCTAATCATGGGATGTAAATTAATAAGGGGTAAAGGTAATGCAAATAGGAAAGGCCCGTTTATCTTAAAGGGGTAATATTCCAGCGGAGATATATTTGAAGTGGGAAGTCAAAAATCTTTCTCCCAGAGACACTGAAATTGCTCTGGAACTCATGGCCAGAAAGGTCACAAAGTGCTGGAGTAACTCAGCGGGTCAGGCAGCAGCACTGGAGAACATGGATAGGTGATGTTTCGGGCTGGGACCTTTCTTCAGCCTGAAAGGGTGGTAGAGGTCGGAAGCCTCAACACCCTTAAACTGTACTTGGATGCACTCATGGCCCTAGAAGGTGGAGATTTTAAGGTAAGGGGGTGGGGGGAGGGGGGGAGGCAACGATTAAAGGAGATGTGTAGGGCAAGTGTTTTTTTTCCACAGAGGGAGATGAGTGCCTGGAATTGGGGGTGATGCTAGAGGCAGATACGATAGTGGCACTTAAAGAGCCTTTCGGGGACTTACATGGATATGCAGGGAATCATAAGGTCACATGTGATAAGTGTAGAATTAGGCCATTCGGCCCATCAAGTCTACTCCGCCATTCAATCATGGCTGCTCTATCTCTCCCTACTAACCCCATTCTCCTGCCTTCTCCCCATAACCCCTGGCACCTGTACTAATCAAGAGTCTATCTATCTCTGTCTCAAAAATATCCACCAATTTAGCATCCACAGCCTTTCTGTGGCAAAGAATTCCACAGATTCATCACTCTCTGACTAAAGAGATATCTCCTCACCTCCTATCTAAAAGAACGTCCTTTAATTCTGAGGCTATGTCATCTAGTCCTAGACTCTCTCACTAGTGGAAACATCCTCTCCACATCCACGCTATCCAAGCCTTTCACTATGTGGATTATGTGCAGGCTGATAATTGTTGAGGCCAAGTCATTGTGGGCCATTGGTGCTGTTATTGTGCTGCACTCTTCTACCTTCCAAGACTGGGTCATTCTTTCTGGGCTGGCAGGGAGAGGACGGGTTGAATGGCCTCCCTCTGTGTCTATAACTTTCAATCGGTTCGCAAATCAACACCAGCGCTGTGCGTGGAGAAAGCATGCAGGATGAAGAATGTACAGAAAAATTACTTAATCTGGAGAGAAAATCTTGAACAATTTTCAAATTAGAAGCAGGCCACTTCAAGTCACAAGGCTTTTTTTCACCATATAAGGCAGTGGACTTTTCTTCCCCAAAGGACTAAAATAAGCAACAGAACTGTTCAAGATTGAACGTTATTTTCTGGGTAAAAACACCAAGGGTCTCAAGAAGGGTCTCGTCCCGAAACGTCACCCGTTCCTTCTCTCCAGAGATGCTGCCTGTCCCGCTGAGTTACTCCAGCATGTTGTGTCCATTGAAGAAGTTCGGAGACCGAGAACGGTCTGAGTATGAAGAAGAGTCCCAACTCAAAACATCACCGCGGCACGGTGGCGCAGCGGTAGAGTTGCTGCCTTACAGCACCAGAGGCCTGGGTTCGATCCTGACGACGGGTGCTGTCTGTATGGAGTTTGTACATTCTCCCCACGACCTGCGTGGATTTTCTCTGGGTGCTCCGGTTTCTTCCCACACTTCAAAGACGTACAGGTGTGTAGGTTATTTGGCTTGGGTAAGATTGTAAATTGGCCCTTATGAGTGTAGGACATGTTTCAGTGCTGTATCTCTAAAATCTGATCACCTATCCATTTTCTACAGGGATGCTGCCTGACCCACTGAGTTACTCCAGCACTTTGTCTCTACCTTTAGACGAGAACACCAAGGGTTTTGGGACAAAGCACAGTTTATTGAGTTTCAGTACATTGGTCCTCACTCTTCTAATGTTGCTAGGTTGTTCAACAGTCGATGAACAACTTGTAGTGATGGTTAAACAGGAGGATGCTCAGTTCAAAGAGTCCAAAAGAAACAAAAACGACAGGTTACAAATACATGGCTGGAACAAACAAACCACTGCTTAGCTTTGCCCAGCTTGCAACAACTGAAATGGGCTGGTAGACACAAAAAGCTGAAGTAACTCAGTGGATCAGGCAGCATCTCAAATGGGCTGCCGAGTTCACACTGACAGTTTTAACAATTAAGAATTGATCACGCCCTACCTGGTATCAGAAATTAAAGGGAGGTTTGAGCTGTATCCCACCTGCCCTTTGAGGCTAGAAGATCAAGGAGGTGCCCAGGGCAAAACACAGAGACAGGGCAATGAGTGGTGTTGAGGGCTTGGAGCTCCAGTCACTGTGGGAGTTTGTGTTTGGGACAGAATTAGGCCAGATCTCCAGTTTCCTCCCACACTCCAAAGACACACAGGTTTGCAGGTTAATTGCATTGGTAGAAATTTAAATTGGCCCTAGTGTAAAGGATAGTGTTAATGTGCAGGGGTCACTGGTCGGCGTGGGCTCGGTGGGCAGAAGGGCCTGTTTCCGCGCTGAAAACTAAACCAAACTGATATAATCTCAGGATGAGATGCATAACTACTTCAGGTACAAATAAGTTTTCAAATGACCTACTGAGGCATAAAAAACTGCGGACAAAATGTTCGTGTTAGAGGAATTGGGTACATGCATGTTGATTGCAATTTCCCCCAGTTGACATTTCAAAATGAAATTTAACATTTTAGATTTATTACATTTTCAGCTTTTATCTGCATCGGATGTGCAATGTTGCAATCTTTATTGGGTGCTCTGTAAAATGAGCTATTTTCCTTTCCTCCTGCCTGACTTTGTGGCTTTGAAAAATTCCTAAATGTTTTTGGCAGCTCAAATAGTCAATGTCGTAAATGCTAGACTCCAGGCGATGAATTAATGTCCAGCAGCAGATGTTGTACAAGGCAAGTCCACAGCAACTAAAACATTAGATATCTGTAGGTGTTCTTCTCAGCAGTCGGAGACTTACAAAAGAAATCCGGATAGCAACAATCCTCCCAAATTGAATCTCCTATCTCTAGGAAGGAACTGCAGATGCTGGTTTACACTGAAGATAGACACACAATGCTTGAGTAACTCAGCGGGTCAGGACACATCCCTGGAGAACATGGATAGGTGGTGTTTCAGGTCAGGACCCCACTTATCTCTGTTGGTTATTTTCAAACACTTCAAAATCTTCCTTTAGACTCTGGAGGTACACTGCAGAAACAGGCCCTTAGGCCCACTGGGTCTACATCGACCAGCGATCACCACTAGCATTATCCTACACACTAGGGACAACTTACAATTTTACCGAAGCTAAATAACCTACAAACCTGTCCGTCGTTAGAATGTGGGAGGAAACCACAGATCTCGGAGAAAAGCCAGGCAGGTCACGGGGAGAACACAACTTGAACATGCAGACTCTGTACAGACAGCACCCGTAGTCAGGATCGAACCCAGGTCTCTGGCACTGTAAGGCAGCAACTCTACTGCTGCGCCACTGTGCTGCACTTACCATTGACATCGAGCAGCAGAAGCGAAAATTTATCATTAAAAAATGAAAAATATTCAATAAAAAGTATTTTCAAAATATTTAACAATCTTTGAGTGGGCTGTCAACTCACCGCAAAACTTTAAACTCTCAATGGACAAAGTGCTCGTTTTATAAACATGGTGCACCACTTACCTGTATACTCTCTCTATCTGACACACCTCAGAATTACAATTGTCTGCAAGAATTTTGTTATGTCCGACATGAAAATGTTAATTTTGCTGAGGAGATGACCTCTGACCTTGGCTACCTGACCCGTCCTTTCACCTCACCCTCAACCTTTAACCTCCTTGCTTCAGGCCATCCTGCCTCTGTCCCCATTGCCATGACAACGGCTCCAACTTATCCATTTAGGCCCAATGCATCTCATGATTGCAACAAACTAAAGGTTTTTTTGGGTTTTTTTAAATCCTCCATTCAGCTGGTGTTCATTAACTTCAAATGAGTGGGTTTTTTTAGACTCCCCCACGACCCTGTAAGCAGAGGGCAAACAGCCATTAATTAAGCTTTGAGAGGAACAGTATGGAAAGTGGCCCATGCCGGCCATCAATCACCCGTACACTGGACCTATGTTATCCCACTTCACATCCTACACACTAGGGGCAATATACAGGAGCCAATTAACCTACAAACTACACATCTTTGTGATGAAGGAGGAAACCGGAGCACCTGGAGAAAACCCACGTGGCCACAGAGAAAACACACAAACTCCATACAGACAGAACCCGTAGTCAGGATCGAACCCGGTCCCTGGCAACAGCTCCACCGCTGCGCCACTGTGCATTTAATTCATTTCATTTTTTTTTTTTCCCCACCAGTCTCGATTTACTGAAGGTTTTGTGGTGCACTTCAGATTCTGGTGATATACGAAAGATTTATATATCAAATATACTATATGTTAAAGAAAGCACACTTCCACAGGTACATAAACTGTTGTCGTCTCATCACATCTATGGACAGTATATTTTGGTTATCTTGGTAAAAGGTCCCAATTTGAGAATACGATTGAAGCCAGCATGGTGGCGCAGTGGTAGAGTTGCTGCCTTACCGGAGGGAACAGGAGCATCTGAAGGAGACCCACACAGTCCCAAGAGATCACGCAAACTCCACACAGACAGCATCCGAGGTCAGGATCAAACCCAGGTGGTAGCAGCTCTGCCAACTGCGCTGCCACTGTGCCACCCTGTGCCCTATACACTGCGTGTTCTTGAACAAATTTAATTTCTTTCTTCAAACTTCTATGTCAGTGCGGGATAATTTACCTGGGTTGCGAGTGTCTGGCTCAGTTTGAGACAGTGGTCAGAGAGGAGGGTGGAATTCCTGGCTTGTGCCAGAAGCTGGGGTGATCACGGCTCGTCTTAATCCACAAACACACCAAGAACCGCTGTGTCAAGAGTGGAGTGGTTTAACTTGGAAACTCTGAACAGTAACAAGGCTGTTAAACTCTGGCGTGCACCTTTGAACGAATGCACCACTAAATATCTCAGCAGCTAGATAGGTATGATTACAATAAATGGGCGGCACAGTGGCGCAGCGGGTGGAGCTACTGCCTCAAAGTGCCAGCGGCCCGGGTTCGAATGTGCGAGAGAAGCTCGGAGCCCTGAAGGCCGGAGAGTCGAGGATGGGAGGCGGTGGCAGCGGTGGTCGTGAGGAGTGGGCCGGTACGTGATGGACCTCCAGCGCCTTCAAGATCGACTGCAGGAAGTGCCCCCGAGACACAGCGGCAGTCGAACATAGGAGTGGGACGTGGGGTTAGGCTTACCTAGGCCGGGGTTGTTGCAGGACCTCCAACAGGTGGACTGAACTTTGCACTATGGCCTGTTTGTGTTTTCTGGTGGGTTTTTTTCTTTTCTTTTTTTAAAAAAATATATAAAGGCACCAAAATTATGCGGACTGTGCATTTTTAGTTGTGCAAAAGAATTTCATTGTGACAACACAAAAACCATCGCACAACAAACTAAGAACAGTGATTGCGGGAATACTTGCTGAGGCCGATGCCATTTAGAAGATTGGCATTTGTGTGGCGTGAATGTCCTGTGAATATCACCAACAACCCGTGCAGGTTAATTGGCCGCTGCGCATTGAACCTGGTCTGTAGGGAGTAGATGGGGAAAGTGGGATAACATACAACTAGTGAGAACTGGTGATCGAAGGTCAGTGTGGACTTGGTGGTGCCGAAGGGCTGTTTCTATGCTGCGTCTCCAAACTAAACCAAACTCTATACAATGAAACAAAAGCTGAAGCAAAAATACCAAGCAGCTTCAGGGAGCATCCGGGGTGGAAGATTGCAACCTTCACGTGGTCCGCCCTGTTTCGACTAATGCAATCAACTCGACGTGCACAAACAGAAGATCAAATAGAACAAGTTGTCCTACAACTTTAGGCTGTGCACGCCACACGAAAGAAGAAGAAGAAGAAGAACGACAATCCAAAGGAGAAATAAAGCTGCTGGCCTAGAAATTGTTTTGACACTTTTTCCAAAAATGTTGGCCGAACTTTATGCATCTCAATTATGCCCATTTCTGGGCATCTTAACACCCATTAGGACATGATATTTCTGATATTCATTCTACGCCAGCATTTCTTTTCTTAAATGGTGCGAAACTGCTCCAGCTGTCCCCTAGTACAGTGCCAGGAATGGCATTCAACTTCACTGGTGCGAACAACTAATATATTTCTTAATGTGATACGGTGGCAGAGATGCTGTCTGACAGCGCCAGAGACCCGGGTTCGATCCGGACAGTGGGTGCTGTGGGTGTACACTCTCCCTGTGACCGCGTGGGTTTTCTCCAAGCGCATACCACACTCCAAAGACGTGAAGGTTTGTAGGTTAAGTGAGTTTAGTAAAATTGTAAATTGTCCATAGTGTGTAGGATTGTGTTTAAGAAGGAACTGCAGATGCTGGAAAATCGAAGGTACACAAAAATGCTGGAGAAACTCAGCGGGTGCAGCAGCATCTATGGAGCGAAGGAAATAGGCGTTGCCTATTTCCTTCGCTCCATAGATGCTGCTGCACCCGCTGAGTTTCTCCAGCATTTTTGTGTACCGTGCGTAGGATTGTGTTAGCGTACGGGGCAATCGCTGGTCGGGGCGGACTCGATGGTCCGAAGGACCCGTTCCCACGCTGTATCTCCAAAGTCTAATTTTCCTTGTATCTTTGCCTCCATGGACTGATGTTAAGCCAAGTGTCCGATTCATTCCCTCTTTTATTGAACAGTGGTGTAGTATGTACGTTTGTTCAATTTGAAGGGACTTCCTTAGGTTCCATTTACAACCAATGTGACTCACAGTGCTTGGCCAGTCGACCCAAAAGATTGGCGAGTTGAGTTAAGTTGGGGAGGGTGAATACATGGTCTATTCCTTCCAATATGGTCGTGTGGTCACAAAGGCACTAAGCCAAAACATCTGCAATATCTGAATTCATGAACTAGAGTGGAAACTGTCCACCGCATAAATCTGCATAACAATAAATGAATAAAAGTCAGAAGAAATAACATTAGCTCTGCTTCTTGCACACGATATATCCCTGTAAAGGCCGGCATTTGAACTGTAATTTCCTGTTCCTGCCAGCAGCATCCCCAAGTCATGGGAGAAACCAAATCCCACATTCGCTGTGCAGAGCTTGAATCCAGGAATTTGTAGGTTAACCTATGTGAACGTTTGTCATCGCTGGGCCTGAACTCGCTGGAGTTTAGAAGAATGAGGGGTGACCTTATTGAAACATACAGAATAGCAAGAGGCTTGGATAGAGTGGATGTGGAGAGGATGTTTCCACTGGTGGGAGAGTCTAGGACAAGAGGACATAGCCTCAGATTTAAAGGACGTTCTTTTAGGAAGGAGATAAGGGGAAATGTCTTTAGTCAGAGGATGGTGAATCTGTGGAATTCTGTTCCACAGAAGGCTGGGGAGGCCGTAAGTGGATATTTTTAAGGCAGAGGTAGATAGATTTTCGATTAGTACAGGTGTCAGAGGTTATGGGGAGAAGGGGGTTAGGAGGGTTTTGGTTGAATGATGGTTATGGTTGAATGGCGGAATAGACTTGATGGGCCGAATGGCCTAATTCTACTCCTATTACGTATAACCTTATGCAAAAATAAACTTTAAACATACTGGTATTATATTGCAGATCGGCATAAAGTGCTGGAGTAACTCCAGGTTAGGTTGAGGGCAGTCACAGTGGCGCAGCAATAGAGTTGCTGCCTTATGCCCCTGTCCCACTTACTAAACCTGAACGGAAACCTCTGGAGACTTTGCGGCCCACCCAAGGTTTCCGTGCGGTACCCGGAGGTTGCAGGTGGTTGCCAGAGGTTGCAGGTAGTGGAAACAGGTAGGAAGACTGACAAAAACCTCCTGGGACCTCCGGGAACCACACGGAAACCTTGGGTGGGACGCAAAGTCTCCAGAGGTTTCCGTTCAGGTTTCCTAAGTGGGACAGGGGACCTTACAACGAATTCAGCACTGGAGACCCCGATTCGATTACAACTACGGGTGCTGTCTGTACGGAGTTTGTCCGTTCTCCCCATGACCTGCGTGGGTTTTCACCGAGATCTTTGGTTTCCTCCCACATTCTAACGACGTACAGGTTTGTAGGTTAATTGGCTTGGTATAAATGTAAACATTGTCCCTGGTGGGTGTAGGATAGTGTTAGTGTACGAAGATCACTGGTCGGTGCGGACCCGGTGGGCCGAATGGCCTGTTTCCGCGCTGTATCTCTAAACTAAACTAAACTCAGCGGGTCAGGTAGCATCTCTGGAGAAAAAGGATGGGTGATGTTTCGGGTCAGAACCCTTGTGCAGATTGAAAGGAGAAGGGGGTATTATATTGCACTCCACCCACTGCAGACAAGAAATAGCTGAGTTGCTAAAGGGACGTCTCTCTTCAAAGGCGACTTAATTATTTCTGAAAGTGTTTCAAGCTCAAGGAATAATGAGCATCATCTATGCTTCATCAACAGATGATAAATTCTTGCTATTGAGGGAGTGCAGCGAAGGTTCACCAGGTTAATTCCCGGGATGGCGGGACTGTCATATGTTGATAGAATGGAACAGCTGGGCTTGTATACACTGGAATTTAGATGTATACACTGGATGAGAAGTTCTTATTGAAACATACAAGATTATTAAGGGTTTGGACACGCTAGAGGAAGGAAACATGGTCCCGTTGTTGGGGGAGTCCAGAACCAGGGGGCCACTGTTTAAGAATAAGGGGTAGGATATTTAGAAAGGAGATGAGGAAAAACTTTTGCACACAGTGAGTTGTGAGTCTATGGAATTCTCTGTCTCAGAGGGCGGTGGAGGCTGGTTTTCTGGATGCTTTCAAGAGAGAGCTAGTTCTTAAAGAGAGCGGAGTCAAGGGATATGAGGAGAAGGTTACTGATTGTGAATGATCAGCCATGATCACATTGAATGGCGGTGCTGGGTCGAGGGGCCGAATGGCCTACTCCTGCACCATTGTCTATTAATATTTACGTGATGGTTGTAGCTCGAGAGAGCTTAGGCTGTGCTGGAAAAATGGAACCAACAACGAAGGCACAAACAGGGTGACGGTAAGAACAAGATGGGGGAGGGGGGGGGGGGGGGAGGAGGGCAGAGAGTAAGAGCACAACGAGAGTGTATAATGAGAGTCATAATCATATTGCATGGAAACTGACCTCTCGGCCCAACTCATGAATGCCAACCAAGGTGCCCCCATCTCAGCTAGATACGCTTGGCCCATATTCCTCCAAGAATGTTGTAGGTGCAAAAACAAGACAGCAATAAGTATATATTGGTAGCTCTGCTATAATACCCATTTCCACAACACAATTGATGAATTAGGGGATACAATTTGCATTACGGAGTTTGGGGGTGGGGAGGTTACAATTGGTTACAAGGCAATTTTGTTCAGGAACTCTGGAGAATCACTTAAAAAGCTACTCTGAAAATTGACAAGCAGAATAAACACTGCAGCTTCCACAAGTTCACAAGATATAGGAGCAGAATTCGGCCAATCGAGTCTTACTCCACCATTCAATCATAGCTGATCTCTGCCTCCTAATCCCATTTTCCTGCCTTCTCCCCAAAACCCTTGACACCCATTCTGATCAAGAATTTGTTTAAGAAGGAACTTCAGATGCTGGAAAATCGAAAGGTAGACAAAAGTGCTGGAGAAACTCAGCGGGTGCAGCAGCATCTATGGAGCGAAGGAAATAGGCAACGTTTCGGCCCGAAACGTTGCCTATTTCCTTCGGTCCATAGATGCTGCTGCACCCGCTGAGTTTCTCCAGCACTTTTGTCTGATCAAGAATTTGTCTATGTCTGCCTTAAAAATATCCACTGACTTGGCCTCCACAGCCCTCGGTGGCAATAAGTTCCACAGATGAACTACCCTCCGACTAAAGAGGGTCCTCCTCGCCTCCTTTCTAAAAGAGCGCCCTTTAATTCGGAGGCTGGTTCTGGACTCTCCCACCAGTGGAAACATCCTTTCCACATCCACTCTTATCTATGCCCTTTATTATTCTGTAAGTTTCAATGAATAACAATTCAATATTGCTTTCAAGCACTAGCAGAATTAATTTTGAGACAAAAAGAAACAGATTTAAAACAAAACAAGCTTGATGTGACATTTTTGGACGGCATCAAACAGCTTGACATCTCTCACTGCTCCTGTTTATTTAGCAACGCTGCTGTCAGTACTAGAGACTGTGAAATATTCCAAGGAGAAAGGCAGGCAAACTAATGACGAAACGTGCAAGAAGGAACTGCAGGTGCTGGTTTAAACCGAAGATTTAAACGCTGGAGTAACTCAGCGGGTCAGGCAGCATCCCTTGTGAGAAGGAATGGGTGACGTTTCGGGTCGAGACCCTTCTTCAGACTGAAGAGGGTCTCGACCCGAAACGTGGAGGCAAGTTCTCTGGATGCTTTCAAGAGAGAGCTAAGGGCTCTTAAAAATAGCGGAGTCAGGGGATATGGGTAGAAGGCAGGAATTGGGTACTGATTGGGGATGATCAGCCATGGTCACATTGAATGGCGGTGCTGGCTCGAAGGGCCGAATGGCCTACTCCTGCACCTATTGCCTATTGTCACCCATTCCTTCTCTCTAGAGATGCTGCCCGTCCCGCTGAATGACTAAACGTATTGGTTATAAAGTAATGCAAGTCAGTACTGCCCGACACGGTGGTGCATCTTAACACTATCACAGACCTTCATTCATTCCCTGATTGCCGACACAGGCCCACAGAGGGAGGGCAAAGGGCCAAATACCACAAGAAATTCCACAGAGCTGCCAGACCACAACTTCCCCTCCAGAGTAGCGACTGGCCACAGTATCCCCTCCCCACCAGTCCCACCCCACACTAACAGCCGCACACATCCATTACTATCACACAAGGCCGGAGTGACTCAGCGGGACGGGCAGCATCTCTGGAGAGAAGGAACGGGTGACGTTTCAGGCCGAGACCCTTCTTTAGACTCTCACTGTCTGCCCATTACTGCCACATCAGACTCATCATTTGCTACCACTTCCGTTCAGAATCCTCCCATTAACTCACCTTCAACTCTGGACTCTCTGGAGTCACAGCTGCAAAACCCACTTACATAAAGTTAGTGGAGGCAAAAAAAAGTCCACGTTTACACTTTGCAATCTAGGAGTCGGATTCCCCAAATTCCTGTAATGGTGTTTAATTTAGTTTAGAGATACAGCGTAGAAACAGGCCCTTCAGCCCACCGAGACTATGCCGTCCAATGATCACCCCGAACACTAGCACTATCCTACACCCTACACACTAGGGACAATTTTCAGAAGCCAATTAACCTGCAAACCTGTACGTCTTCGTAATGTGGGCGGGAACCAGATGCAGAGAAAACACACGCGGCCACAGGGAGAACGTACAAACTCTGAACAGACAGCACCGGTAGTCAAGATCGAACCTGGGTCTCCGCCGCTGTGAGGCGGCAGCAGCTCTACCCGCTGCGTCACTGTTGCAGACGTCCAAAAGTGATCTTGAAAAATCCCGAACGGAGGTGAGAGAATGAACAAATTGCTTTAATTACTGACTAATTAATTATTGCTCCCCGTGCCCAGGATGTGGTGATGACACAGGAAAAGACATAGCGCACAGAATAATATTGAACAATAGAATGGGCTGAAAGGCACGTGTGGCCAACTTCTTTGAATCACGTGACTTTAGTACACCTCGGAGCAAGTAACTTTTGCATGTTCATTAGTCATAAGGTCATAATGGATAGGAGCAGAATTAGGCCATTCAGCCCATCAAGTCTACTCCGCCATTCAATCGTGGCTGATCTATCTCTCCCTCCGAACCCCATTCTCCTGCCTTCTCCCCATAACCTCTGGCACCCATACTAATCAATAATCTATATCTCTGCCTTAAAGTTTCTTGGCCTCCACAGCCTTCTGTGGCAAAGAATTCCACAGATTCACAACCCTCGGACTAGAGAAATTTCTCCTCTCCTTCCTAAAAGAATGTCCTTTAAGAGGCTTGGACCTCTAGTCCTTGACTCTCCAGTACAGAACATAGTTTCCATCTTCCCTCACCCAAGTAACACAAATCAATTTGTAGGAAGGAACTACAGATGCTGGTTTACACGGGATACACAAAATGCTGGAGTCACTCAGCGGGTCAGGCAGCATCTCTGGAGAAAAGGAATAGGTGACGTTTTGGGTCTGAAGGAAGGGTCTCGACCCGAAACGTCATCTATTCCTTCTCTCCAGAGATGCTGCCTGACCCGCTGAGTTACTCCAGCATTTTGTGTCTATCAACAAGGATTAATTTGTTTTCTTCGCCTCAAGACATTGTTGAACAGTCGGTATATAACGGAATTTTGTCATTGATGTTTCGGGTCAAGACGCTTCTTCAGACTGCAATTCCTGGTGTATCAGTTAGCTATTGATCTTGCTAGCCATAACCATGGTATTCAACATATTACAGACCAACCGCGATTTTCTAAATGGTTACATTTTATTCCTAGTACAATAAAATATAAACAATCTAATTCGCTTTCAAAATAGGTTTCACAGCAGCATAATAAAATATTCCAGTGTGCCTCAGAGAGTTGCAAGGAATGCAGGCGTACGTACATTGTGAGCCAGATATCAAATCCCGGGGACTTCCAGATATGCCAAAGCTACCGTCTCCTGTACATGATTTATTGCTATTTCAAAGTACAAGGCTCCACGATTTAGTTTAGTCAATCTGACGTTTAGACAGAATTCAACACTCCTGTGCTTTCTAAGAGAGGCTACACTTTAATGGCATGAGGACCAGTTATTTATTTATTATGATACCCTAAATCCAGTTCCCCTCAAGATTTAATCGTATTGGGAGCAAAATGGATGGCCATCTCTTAGCACCACATACCTGCAACAAGCTAGAAGAAGTCAAAAATGCAATGGGAATGTTTAAAAAGAAAAACGGATTTTTTTTTTTTTTTTTTAAAGTAAGAGGATCATACCTTAGCTTCTCGTGCCCTGGAACAAGCTCTTCCTTGTTTGACATCGATCCTTTAAGCCTGGTTTGCCCGAGCTGAAAACACAAAACGATCATTCAGAAATGAAGGTTTCTGCTAACCCACTGTCAATGTTTCCTCCCTCATTTCTGAAAACCCTTGAGAATACGGGGTAGGCCATTTAGGACTGCAATGAGGAAAACCTTTTTCACCCAGAGTGTTGTGAATCTGTGGAATTCTCTGCCACCGAAGGCAGTGGAGGCCAAATCACTGGATGCATTCAAGAGTTAGATATAGCTCTTAGGGCTAACGGAATCAAGGGATTATGGGGAGGAAGCAGGGTACTGGTTTTGGATGATCAGTCATGATCATACTGAATGGTGGTGCAGGCTCGATGGGCCGAATGGCCTACTTCTATGGGTGTTTGGGACCTCAGCCAAGTGTAAAACTAACTTGGTGTAAACTCTCCCAAGGAGAATTGTTAGTATATTCCAGCAAAGGGAAGTAACATTTATTTTAAATCGATAATGTATACTGTAGCAATTGAAGATGTGATGCCAGTCTCTCCCTCAGTAGTCCAGGAAGGCCCAGGCTAATGGCTACATCATGAGTATCTGCTGCAATCCAGCATAGAATGGTTATTCATTTAAGCGGGAAGAGCCATATGTTAGCCTAGGAATGGGTTATTGAAGTCGTACGTATCAAAAGGTGACACCATGTATCATTAATTCACACAGAAGTAACTATGAACCGAGCACCCTGGAGAAAACAAAATCTGAAAGCATTTTACCCAGGGGAATTTACAATCAGAACACATAAGTTTATGGTGAGCCCCTCAACCTTAAACCTACATCCTCTGGTTCTTGAAAGATTGAATAGGAAACTGAGGGGCAATTTTTTCACACAAGGTGATGGTGGGTGCCAGACAGGTACTAGAACAATCTGTGTTCATCTGTGGAATTCTGTGCCACCGAAGGCTGTGGAGCCCAAGTCAGTAGATATTTTTAAGGCAAAGGTAGATAGATTCTTGACTAGTACAGGTGTCGGTTATGGGGAGAAGGCAGGAGAATGGGGCTAGGAAGGAGAGGTTGATCAGCCATGATTGAATGGCGGAGTAGACTTGATGGGCCAAATGGCCTAATTCTACTCCTATCACTTATGACAGGTATACGTGGATAGGAAAGGGATAAGGTTCAAACACAGTCAGGTGGGACTAGCATACATTGGGCATCTTGGTTGATGTGAGTAAGTTGGGCCATAAGGCCTGTTTCAATAAACAATAGACAATAGGTGCAGGAGTAGGCCATTCGGCCCTTCGAGCCAGCACCACTGCACACATTCAGTATGACTGACAGCAGATTTATTCACTGTAATCAGAAAAAATAATTGTCTATCATCACCACATTCACCATCTTGATAAAGAATAGCTTCTATCACACCATCACTACTAAGAGCTACCCACTTATGAGAAACCAGAAATATACAATGTATATGAATCTCCAAGCATTAAAGATTAGTGCTTGTAATTTTCTTCAGATAATTATTTTTTTTTTACATTGATGATGTAATCCAGAGATGTAATGTAATGCAGAGATATGTAATATGATGCAGAGTATGTAATACAGAGATAGGTTGAATAAGTTAGGTCTTTATTTCTGGAGCGCAGAAGGTTAAGGGGGGACCTGATAGAGGTCTTTAAAATGATGAGAGGGATAGACAGAGTTGATGTGGACAAGCTTTTCCCTTTGAGAATAGGGAAGATTCATGACTTCAGAATTAGGGGACAGAAGTTTAGGGGTAATATGAGGGGGAACTTCTTTATGCAGAGAGTGGTGGCAGTGTGGAATGAGCTCCCAGTGGAAGTGGTGGAGGCAGGTTCATTGGTATCATTTAAAAATAAATTGGATAGGCATATGGATGAGAAGGGAATGGAGGGTTATGGTACGAGTGCAGGCAGGTGGGACTAAGGGGAAAAAAAAAATTTGTTCGGCATGGACTTGTAGGGCCGAGATGGCCTGTTTCCGTGCTGTAATTGTTATATGGTTATATGGTTATATGATCAAAACGTTAAATCTTCTTTTGTGTTTTAAGTGGGACTTTGTAGTGCAAAAAAAGGATATTAATTCTGACTGACAATTAATGGCACTTGAAGAAGTCCAATGGAATATACATTTTTGTAGAGGCCTTAAATCTCTTTTTATCGACAAGCCAAACATATTGTGCAAACAACCAGCAGCTGGAAATGGACAATAAAATGAGACCCTGGGACTAAACGCGAGCTGGGATCCAGTTAAAAATAATTGAATGAAGGGGAGAATACACCAATAAATAGAAGGGCAGTAAATGAAACTCCACCACATCCATGTGCTGCACAAGTGATCAAACTAAAGGGCCTGTCCCACAGTACCAGCTAATTCAAGAGTTCTCCCGAGTTTCCCCTGATTCGAACTCGGAGAATTACGGTAATAGCCGCTCGTAGGTGCTCGAGGCTTTCGTGGACATTTTTCAACATGTTGAAAAATCTTCACGAGCTTACCGCGTTTCCCGAGTACCTGCCGTTGGCGTTACGAGCCCCTAAGAGATGTCCCGAGCTCCGATGTACCCGCTACGTACATTCTACGTGCTTAGCTTGGGAGAGCTGTTGAATTACCTCGTACAGTGGGACAGCCCCTTTACACACAAACCGGTTGAATGAAAGAACAGGAAATTAATGTTTTATTAACAGGTCATAATCTGGTCACTGATGAGCTGAACCCAATCGATCATCATTATCTACAGGGGGGAAAAAAACTCAATGTTGATTTGTATAATCAATCTCTTCATCGTGTATTGTACTTGGGGCAACAGATGGTCGGCGCAGTTTGTAATTTAATCAGACCTGCCTGACAAGGTTCAAAATGAATCAGAAAGTCCCAACAATGTCCAAGTTCCATCTTTTGCTGAAATTCTACCCAAGCCACTTTTCCAAACTGCATTATTCATCGCTGCTGGGGAGACCGGCAGGTGGTCCAGTTGGCTTTGCGATAAAGGAGGGCTCCCATGCATCACCCTAGAGACCCCTTATTTGGGGGGGGGCTCTTGAGCCAAACGTTCATAAAAGAATAACATTAGCTAATAAAACTTGTCGGTAGATGTTTGGCCGTCGATTGTTTGCTCAGTAGGTGGACACAAAGTTCTGGAGTAACTCAGCGGGACAGGCAGCGTCTCTGGAGAAAAGGAATGGGCGACGTTTTGGGTCATGACCTTCCTACACAGTTCTTTGCTCAGCACGCTCAAGTCAAACAAATTAAAGTTAGTCTGCGGACGTGTCCCGACCCAAAACGTCACCTATACATGTGACGGATATAATATGTTTGGCGCCCAATATGTGGCACGAACACATCACTTAGGACAGTGGCGATACTAAAAACTGGGCTCGGGGTCAGGAGAGTTTCAGACTCATGATGTTATTTTTCCGCTGTAAAAAACAGTTTATAATAGCTGTGCTTATATCTGTTGCTGCAAGGTTATATATTAATATTGCATGGTTTAATAGTGTATTGTTACACGAGACAAAATGCTAGAGTAACTTAACAGGTCAGGCAGCAGCTGTGGAGGGAATGGGTAGGCAACATTTCGGGTCGAGACTCTTCTTCAGCCATTCATTCCCTCCACAGAAGCTGCCTGACGCACTGCGCTACTCCAGTGCATTGCTCCAAAATCTTTGTGCCGGAGTAAAGCCTTTGTGTCTCAAGGGATATGGGGAGAAGGCAGGAACGGGGTACTGATCGTGAATGATCAGCCATGATCATATTGAATGGCGGTGCAGGCTCGAAGGGCCGAATGTCCTGCACCTATTTTCTCCGTTTCCAAGAGTGGTTCCGACCCGAATGGTCACCTCTCCATGTTCTCCACAGATGCTGCCTGACCCGCTAGGTTACTCCAGCACTTTGAGTGCTTTCCAACACTCACCGATTCATTTTTGACCTTGTTAGGCAAGTCTGATTAAATTATGGTTTGCAAACCACACCAACCATCTGTTACACCAAGTACAACACATGGACAAGTGATGGAATATACAAATCAACATAATTTAAAAAAAAACGAAAGTTAGGTCCTGTACGATGCTTAACCAGTATACAAAACTTTCATTGGATCGTTGCCAAGGCAAGCATTAGCAAGGGCAGAGACAGGAAACATTAAACATTCATATTCAATGTTAAATTAAACATTAATGTCCTAATCTTGCTTTCAACTGGTTTGCTTGTTAGCTTCTCTCTTCTACAATTCTTGTTCAATTCAATCTAATTGCTCATCAGCAACTTGAAACGGCTGTAAATATAAACGCTCAAAAGGCGTACAGGTTTGGAGGTTAATTGGCTTCGCTAAAACCGTAAATTGTCATTAGTGTGGGTAGGATGGAGATAGTGCGCGGAGATCGCTGGACGGCACGAACTCGGTGGGCCGAAGGGCCTGTTTCCGCGTTGTATCTCTAAACTCTAAACGTGCAATACATCATGACGCTAAGAGAGACAGAAAAGAGATGAAGCACTGATAGTGGTCACATACATATCTAAATGCATTTGAATAAAATAATAATTCCATCCAATATCCCTCTCGCTCAACCATCCGATAGCAAAAGCTGCTGCCTCACAGCGCCAGAGACCCGGGTTTGATCTTGACTACCTGTGCAGAGTTTGTACGTTCTCCCTGAAACTTTTTTTTTTTTTTTTTTTTTTTTTTAAACTATTCGTACTGTTTTTATCAGGAACTGGATTGTTTTTATTTATGCGTGAAATGTTTAAGTTTTTATGTGCGATGCTCCGGTATTCCCTGAGAAACGTCTTCTCATTTGGCACTGTGCAATTGGTGCTTTGCATGATGACAATAAAAGGATGATAATGATAACTGCATGGGTTTTCTGCGGGTGCTCTGGTTTCCTCCCACATTCCAAAGAGGTGCAGGTTTGTAGGTAAAATGGCTTCTGTAAATTGCCCCTAGTGTGTAGGGTTTAGAGGTAGGATAACATAGCAACGGTATACAGGTGATCGATGGTTGGCATGGACTCAGTGGGCCCCATTTCCATGCTGCATCTCTAAACTAAAACCCTAAAACTAATTAAAGCATTGAGCTGAAGGTAATAAATACAATGGTCAAATCATAATACCTACCGTTAAGATGAGGTGACACTTGTCAAGAATATCGATATTCACCAAACATTCAACCGTAAGCCCACCACTCTCATGAGAATTTCCTTGCAAGAAGGTATTTGCAACTGTCGTGTACTCGTAGGTATACCGGAACCCTTTCTGGTATTTCAGATAATTGGTACCTACAAGAAATAACAACATTTCAGTAATCTGGACACCATAGAAACATAGAGAATAGGTGCAGGAGGAGGCCATTTGACTCTTTGAGCCAGTACCGCCATTCATTGTGATCATGGCTGATCGTCCCCAATCAATAACCCGCGCCTGCCTTCTCCCCGTATCCCTTGATTCCACTGGCCCCTAGAGCTCTATCTAACTCTCTCTTAAATCCATCCAGTGACTTGGCCTCCACTGCCCTCTGTGGCAGGGAATTCCACAAATTCACAACTCTCTGGGTGAAAATGTTTTTTCTCACCTCAGTCTTAAATGGCTTCCCCTTTATTCTAAGACTGTGGCCCCTGGTTCTGGACTCGCCCAACATTGGGAACATTTTTCCTGCATCTAGCTTGTCCAGCCCTTTTATAATTTTATATGTTTCTATAAGATCCACCCTGATCCTTCTAAACTCCAGTGAATACAAGCCTAGTCGTTTCAATCTTTCCTCATATGACAGTCCCGCCATCCCAGGGATCAATCTCTTGAACCGACGCTGCACTGCCTCAATCACAAGGATGGGCTTCAATCACAAGAATGACCAAGGGTGAGTTGAGCAAATTGGTTGGGTTCCATGCAGTATGACTCTCTCTGCACCTCTCAATTTTTTTTAATGGTACTTCTAAAACTGTGCAATAATAACTGGTACATAATGAATTTATGATTCATTCATTTTAAATTTTGAAAAGGATAATGAGTGATCGAGACACGAGAAACTGTAGATGCTGGAATGTTGTGCAAAAATATGAAATGCTGGTGTTAACTCAGCGGGTTAGGCGGCATCTGTGGAGGGAAGGAACAGACGATGATTCAGGTTGGGACCTTCAGTGCGATTAGACAGAAAGACGGAAAGATCTTCTTGAAACATATGAGATTATTAACGGTTTGGACACGCCAGAGGCAGGAAACATGTTCCCGATGTTGGGGGAGTCCAGAACCAGGGAACACAGTTTAAGAATAAGGGGTAAACCATTTAGAAAGGAGATGAGGATAAACTTTTTCACACAGAGAGTTGTGAGTCTATGGAATTCTCTGCCTCAGAAGGCGGTGGAGGCCGGTTCTCTGGATACTTTCAAGAGAGAGCTCTTACTCTTGAAAGACAGCGGAGTCAGGGAATATGGGGAGAAGGCAGGAGCGGGGTACTGATTGTTGATCATCAACCATGATCAAATTGAAGTTCCGAATGGCCTACTCCTACACCTATTGTCTAAATGTAGAACTTCTTTTGTTGTTTCTTATGGCATTTACAGAGTATTATTTTGGTCTCGACACAAAACATCACCCATGCCTTTTCTTTTTGACCCTCAGCTTTTTGTGTCTATCTTCAGTGTAAACCAGCATCTGCAGTTCCTTCCTGCATATATTATGTTTCCATATATTGTGCTGCTGCAAGTAAGAATTTCATGTTGTTTCAGGATGTATAGACATTTAAACATTCTTGACTTGCCATGGACTGACATCTTTTTGCGCTTTGAAAAAGGGAAATTAAGGGAATGCACCAGTCTAATAGGAGCTGGTTTTTTTTTGTTTTTTGTTTTTTTTTTAAATCAAAACATTTATTCAATTATTAAAAAATAATATTTACACTACAATAAAACAAGCCAGAACCCACCACCATAAATACAATACAAACATATATCCATAATAAACTATTATACAATTATGATACAATCCTTATTGAGGATACATTCAACACCCTGCGGAGCCCACCTATAGGAGCTGATGGCATGCGAGTATTTCAATGTAAATGTCACACCATTAGGTTGCAGGATATACCTGCATTATATATGCATGTTTACCAATACTACTGGGAATGGCTCTTGCTCTTACATCAATTTTCCTTGACTGGTCAACTGTAAAGGCTTACTAATGCCGAGAATTCTGGAGAAGAACAGGTTTAACTCTAGTAAAGGGAATTCCACTCCTCCCCCCCCCCCAACTCCAACCCTCAAAAAAAGCAAGCTCACAGAGGACACACATTAAGAAGTTGCACCAGACTGTGAAATCAGTTTAGTTTAGAGTTACTGCATGGAAACGAGCCCTTTGGCCCACTGACTCCACCAATAATCCATTCACACAAGTTCAATATTATTCCATTTTCCCATCCACTATCTGCGCACTAGAGGGCAATTTTTACAGAGGCCAATTAACCTACAAAACCCGCACGTCTTTGGGATGTGGGAGGAAACCGGACACCCAGAGGAAACCAACGCAGTCACAGGGAGAATGTGCAAACTCCACATAGACAGCACCAGAGGTCAGGATCGAGCCCTGGTCGCTGGCATGGAGAGACAGGAGCTCTATCAGCTGCACCACTGTACTGCCCAGTCACATGAAGATTTTGGATTTCTGTTCAAAGGTCACCATTCCCTGCTAGACCGTTTCTCTCTCCACAGACGCTGCCTGACCCGCTGAGTGTTTTAACCTGAATTTAACCTCAATTCAACCTGAATTAGTTTCCAGTACAAGATTTAGTCATGCAACCATGATATATACACACATGGCTGTGCCATGGGTTTGAATGAGGATTTTAGGAGAGCCGACAGAATACTAAATAGCTTGGCAGGAACACATAAAATGAGGCATTTAAAAAATGCAGCCGTACAAGTATAATATAAGCAGGTGAAAGACCAAGACGCTCGTCCATCGAGAGCCTGCTGGCATACTGCATTACAGCATGGTATGGCAGCTGCACCATGGCAGACAGGGAGAGGCTTCAGAGGGTAACCAGGACAGCGCAGAGGATCATTGACTGCCCTCTCCCCTCCCTGATGGACATCTACACCTCCCGCTGCCTTAGCAGGGCAAAGAAGATCATCAAAGACAGCTCCCATCCTGCGTTTGGACTGTTCGACCTGCTGCCCTCTGGAAGGCGCTATAGGTGCATCAAATCCAGGACAAACAGACTCAGGAATAGTTGCTTTCCGAGAATTATATCTACTATAAATTCAAATTCACACATGCACTGACTACACCGCCCAACACGGACTTCCATCTGTATATATGTATATATGTATGTAGCGCCACAGAATTTGTGCACCTATCCCCCCCCCCCCCCCCCCCCTCCCCCTCATCTCCCTTCTGTTTTTTGTTTTTTCTGTTTCTTGTTTTTTGTGCTAAATTGTATGTATGCACTGAGTACGAGCAGCTTTCAGTTTCACTGTACATGTATAGTGACAATAAATGGCATATCTAAGTGCTGGAGTTACTCAGTAGGTCAGGCAGCATCTGTGGAAGAAAATGGCCAGGTAACATTTCAGGGTGATCACATTGAGCCTGGAGAAGGGTCCTGGGGTGGGAGATTGCAACCTTCACATGCACAATCAAATAGAACAAGTTGCCTTACAACTTTAGGCTGTGCACGCCATACGCAAGAAGAATGAGAGAAGGGTCCCGACCCAAAACATCCCTCCAAGGATCGACACAAAAAGCAGGAGTAAGTCAGCGGGGCTGGCAGCATCTCCAGGGAGAAGGAATGGGTGACGTTTCGGGTCAAGACCCTTCTTCAGACTGAGAGTCAGGGGCGAGAGATTTTGCTGCCCGACCCGCTGAGTTACTCCAGCAGTTTGTGTTTTGCTCAAGATTCTATCATCTCCAGTTCCTGGCTTCTCTATAATAAAAAGGGAATCTATTTCAAAGGAGCTGGGGTGGTCACGGTAAGAATTGGAGTTTATAACACTATAATAACATGAATTTATTGCAACGGAGCCAGATAGACATGACAGGAATCAGAGCATATGACAGTATAATAAAGGGGATTTATTTCTAAGGAACCAGAGAAATGGCAGTAAGAATCAGAGTGTATAAAACTATACCGAGCTAGATTGGACACACTAATGAATGGTAATTCAGAACAAGAACGTGAGTCTACATTAATCAATTCCTTTCACTTTGAAGTGGCACGCAGCTTTGCCGCAGTGACTGGAGGGACTGTTGCAAGGCCAGACTACTCCAGCATGGATTTAATTGTACACAAGCAGTTACAGAGCGACTAATGGATGTCTGTAGTCTCTTCATTCAGTGAGGCAGAGAACACAGCGCTGGCCCGTCTGTGTGGGGAGAGTAAGCCGACTAATGTGGGGCTGTGCAGAGGCAGAGAATCTCCCGTGATGCCCACTGCCCAAAAGGTGCCCTGGCTCCAGGTCCCATTCTATTATTGACCCCTGTCCCGAGGTACAGTGGAAAGCTTTGTTTAACATTCAATCCAAACACATCAGACAATACTGAAGTAAATCAGCGGGACAGGCGGCATCTCTGGAGAGAAGGACAATAGGCATTAGGTGCAGGAATAGGCCAGTCGGCCCTTCGAGCCAGCACCGCCATTCAATGTGATCATGGCAGATCATCCCCAATCAGTACCCCGTTCCTGCCTTCTCCCCATATCCCCCGACTCCGCTATTTTTAAGAGCCCTAATCTAGCTCTCTCTTGAAAGCATCCAGAGAACCGGCCTCCACCGCCCTCTGAGGCAGAGAATTCCACAGACTCACCACCCTCTGTGAGAAAAAGTGTTTCCTTGTCTCAGTTCTAAATGGCTTACTCCTTATTCATAAGGAATGGGTGACGTTTCGGATCAAGACCCTTCTTCAGGCTGGCATTTCACATCGAGACCCTTCTTCAGTCTGAAGAATGGCCTCGGGCTGAAACGTCACCCATCCCTTCTCTCCAGAGATGCTGCCTGTCCCGCTGAGTTACTCCAGCTTTTCGTGGCTGGTAGAGTTGCTGCTTCACAGTGCCAGAGACCCAGATTCAATCCTGCCTCTGTGTTTGTGTGTGTGTGTGTGTCTCTCTCTCTCTCTCTCTCACTCTCTCTCTCTCTCTCTCTCACTCTCTCACTCTCTCTCTCTCTCTCTCTCACAGTGTCTGTGTTTGTGGAGTTTGCATGTTTTCATAAGTTCAACAGTTCTAGGAAGAGAATTAGGCCATTCAGCCCATCAAGTATTCTTTGCCATTCAATCATGGCTGATCTATCATTCCCTCTCAACTCAACATTTTCCCACCGTCTCCCCATTACACCTTGTTTTCCCCGTGGCTGCATGGGTTTCCTCTCACATTCCAAAGACGTGCGGGTTTGTAGGCTAATTTGCCTGTATACATTTCCCCTGGTGTGCAGTGTATGTAGTGGATACGAAGGTGGGATAACATAACTAGTGTGATCAATGGTCGGCATGTTTGCCAGTTTCTGCCATCTCTAAACTTAGCCAAACCTAGAGCAGTGGCAGCTCCCTACCCCAATTATCATGAGACGACCGGATGTGGAGGCCAAGTCAATGGGTGTTTTTAAGGCGGAGATTGACAGGCTCCTGATTAGTATGAGTGTCAGGGGTTAATGGGGAGAAGGCAGGAGAATGGGGTTGAGAGGGAAAGATAGATCAGCCATGATTGAATGGCGGAGTAGACTTGATGGGCCAAATGGTCCAATTCTGCTCCTAGAACTCATGAACATCATTAATGTTTATCATTGATGCACAGAATCTCTTGCCCAGAGTAGGGGAATCGAGGACCAGAGGTTCAAGGTGAAGGGGAAAAGATTTGATAGGAATCTGAGGGGTAACATTTTCCACACGAAAGATATGGAACAAGCAACCAGATGAGGTAGTTGAGGCTGGGACTATCCCTACGTTTAAGAAACAGGTTGCGGATAGGACAGGTTTGGAGGGATATGGACCAAGGGTTGGCAGGTGGGATTAGCGCAGCTGGGACATGTTGGCCGGTGTGTGCAAGTTGGGCCGAAGGGCCTGTTTCCACACTGTATCACTGATCATATATGACTAATCCGGAAAGACCAGGAGTTGTAGGAAATTCGGTTTAAAATCTTACTTTGCCGAAAGCACCGAGCAATTATCAATGAAGTGGTCCCGTGTGTGTTTGCAGCGCTGCCCAATCTGTGCACACATTAACGCGATTACTGTGATAATGTGGGCAAGACGGGCGTGATACCTACCGGTGCAGGCGGCCACACAGTTACTCGGCCCGGGCTTGGCTGCACTACCTGTAAAAGATAAAGGAGCGACCATTAGCCATATCTAATCAGACTCCTGTTCACCGCGGATAGACGCACACAATGCTGGAGCAACTCAGCGGGACAGGCTGCATCTCCGGAGAGAAGGAATGAATGGGGGAGGCGTTTCGGGTCGAGACCCTTCTTCAGACTAGTCACCTATTCATTCCTTCTCTCCGGAGATGCTGCCCTGTCCCTCTGAGTTGCTTCAGCATTTTGTGTCTATCTTCGGTTTAAACCAGCATCTGCAGTTCCCTTCCCACCCCACACCTATACAGTTCACCGCGGTGCAGCGGAATAACTTCACCATTGAGACTCAGCGCCTCTAATCTCGCCACAGATTAGTTAGAGGGGCGGGAAGAAAAGTTTGTATCTTTTGAGTACAATGTTCAGGGAGGGGGTCAGCGTTTCACTATCCAAAGAGCCCATCCAGAGAACCAGCCGAATGGAAGGCGAATGTAGCCCTCTCTGATAAATGATGATTAGATTGCCACAAAGTTCTGGAGCAACTCAGCGGCTCAAAGGCAGCATCTCTGGAAACAGATCAGACAACGTTTCGGCCGGATCGCCTGTCCATGTTCCCCACAAATGCTGCCAGACCTGCTGAGTTACTCCAGCGTGGTAGACAAAAAATGCTGGAGAAACTCAGCGGGCGAGGCAGCATCTATGGAGCGAAGGAAATTGGCAACGTTTCGGGACGAAACGTTGCCTATTTCCTTCGCTCCATAGATGCTGCCTCACCCGCTGAGTTTCTCCAGCATTTTTTGTCTACCTTCGATTTTCCAGCATCTGCAGTTCCTTCTTAAACGAGTTACTCCAGCATGTTGTGTCTTTTTTTTAGTTTGTAAATCAGCATCTGCAATTCCTTGTATCAAATGTTTTGGGAGGTAACGGAGGCATAATGGGACACATCAACCCAATAAATCATAGAAACATAGAAATTAGGTGCAGGAGTAGGCCATTCGGCCCTTCGAGCCTGCACCGCCATTCAATATGATCATGGCTGATCATCCAACTCAGTATCCCGTACCTGCCTTCTCTCCATACCCCCTGATCCCCTTAGCCACAAGGGCCACATCTAACCCCTCTTAAATATAGCCAATGAAGTGGCCTCAACTACCCTCTGTGGCAGAGAGTTCCAGAGATTCACCACTCTCTGTGTGAAAAAAGTTCTTCTCATCTCGGTTTTAAAGGATTTCCCCTTTATCCTTAAGCTGTGACCCCTTGTCCTGAACTTCCCTAACATCGGGAACAATCTTCCTGCATCTAGCCTGTCCAACCCCTTAAGAATTTTGTAAGTTTCTATAAGATCCCCTCTCAATCTTCTAAATTCTAGAGAGTATAAACCAAGTCTATCCAGTCTTTCTTCATAAGACAGTCCTGACATCCCAGGAATCAGTCTGGTGAACCGTCTCTGCACTCCCTCTATGGCAATAATGTCCTTCCTCAGATTTGGAGACCAAAACTGTACGCAATACTCCAGGTGTGGTCTCACCAAGACCCTGTACAACTGCAGTAGAACCTCCCTGCTCTATACTCAAATCCTTTTGCAATGAAAGCTAACATACCATTCGCTTTCTTTACTGCCTGAAATCATTCCAGATTGAATACTCACTTGCAAATGATTAGAGCATGTTCGCTGGTCGTGTGTGTGAGAGAGCGTCCAATATATACAGGATACTGAGTTGGATGATCAGCCATGATCACATTGAATGGCGGTGCTGGCTCGAAGGGCCGAATGGCCTACTCCTGCACCTATTTTCTATGTTTCTATCCCCCACGCCTCCATGTTTATTCACATTTATTCGCGTTGCCAGAACTAAATCTGCAACTTTCCACATATCTATTTCCCCAAACAGTTTATTTTTTAAAAAACAATATCGGATTAAGGCCGATATTTATTGCTAATCATCAAACGCACTAAAAAAAAAAAAGCTGCCTCCCAGAACTGAAGAAGGGTCTCGACCCGAAAGGTCTCCCATTCCTTCTCTCCAATATACAATAGGTGCAGGAGTAGGCCATTTGGCCCTTCGAGCCAGCACCCCATTCAATGTGATCATGGCTGATCATCCCCAATCAGTACCCCGTTCCTGCCTTCTCCCCGTATCTCCTGACTCCGCTATTTTTAAGAGCCCTATCTAGCTCCAGAGATGCTGCCTGTCCCGCTGAGTTACTCCAGCATTTTGTGCCAATTGCTATGTAACTAATCACTGCACGCACACGCTGTAATTTACAAATCCTTGTCCCAAGTCACAGAGACAAACGCATTGGGATTAAAGTTTAGATATTCAGGGGCTAAGTTAGATGTGCCTTTTAAATCTTTTCCCTTCACCTTCCCGTCTAATTTTAAGATGCATTCTGTCCAACAATTAAAGGCAGTTTGGATTGGTATTGAACAGAACTTAACAGAAGGAGCAAGTTCAGGCTGAAGACGTCCTTTTCCCTCTATAACTCTGCATAAAAGCACAGAGAGAAAAAAAACAGGGCAGACACTTACTTGCAATGGTGCTGAGAACCGCACAGAGAATCAGAACCGGCTGCAGTTTCATCGTTGCCTCGGCCAGCATTGACCGGAGCACTATCGGTAGCCGGGCACCGTGAACAGTGGCTTCAGAACAGCCGGCCGCCCCGAGGTATTGGATACACACTCTCACACTCTCTCTCTCTCTCTCCACCACGCGTGAGAGGAGTGCGGAGAGCTGAAAACTTTCCCCCCAAACCCGGCCCTCTGCAGGCTGCCTAATGGTTTGATTGGTTTAAAACAAAAATTAATACTGGCGCAAAAAAAAAGGGCTGGGACAATATAACAGGATAAGTTATCACAGCCAGAAATCAAGACAGGGATGTCAATGAAACAACAAACTAGCATTCCTTCAACATCGGTGATACAAATTAATTGATCAAACCACAGGATTCTTCATATCTGGTTATGGTAGTTTCCAAATGTTTTATATTGGCCCAGTAACTGCCGCAATGTCGATGTATTTCCTTAAACATCAGTGATTAAACTACTAGATAAACCATATAACCATATAACAATTACAGCACGGAAACAGGCCATCTCGGCCCTTCTAGTCCGTGCCAAACACTTATTCTCACCTAGTCCCATCTACCTGCACTCAGACCATAACCCTCCATTCCTTTCCCGTCCATATACCTATCCAATTTATTTTTAAATGATAAAATCGAACCTGCTTCCACCACTTCCACTGGAAGCTCATTCCACACAGCTACCACTCTCTGAGTAAAGAAGTTCCCCCTCATGTTACCCCTAAACTTCTGTCCCTTAATTCTCAAGTCATGTCCCCTTGTTTGAATCTTCCCTACTCTCAATGGGAAAAGATATTTCATATCCGATTGCAGTTGTGCAGTAGTACTCTCTCTCTCTCTCTCTATATATATATATATATATACTAGACTAAGTATATATATATATACTAGAGAGATATATATATATACTAGACTAAGCGGGACCCGTTGGGTCCCATGTTCACATGGGAGGGCTCGTCCCCCAATGCAATATTCCACCTCTTCACCAATTCCAATATTGATGGCTAGCGGGGCTGGCGGGGGCTTTCTGGAGCGCTGGTATGGGTGTTGTGAGCCAAAGGGACTGGTTTACAGAGGGCTAGTATGGACAGTGTGGACCGTATGGATTATTGGGCTGGCAGCTAAGTCACTCAGGCCTGGTGGGCTGGCAGCTCATCACTCAGGGCTGGTGGGCTGGCAGCTCATCACTCAGGGCTGGTCAGGCCTGGTGGGCTGGCAGCTCAGAAACTGCCAGAAATTCTGCCCAAAACAGGTGATATACTCTGTGAGAGAGAAGGGGGAGAGGGTGGAGAATCAATTTTAGACATGTTTCATCTTTTTCTACAGATCACAGCAAGGAGGAAAGTCTATCCTGGCCTGAATCTCACAGGGAGCCAATGATGGGAGGGAGAAAAATACTGGGGTTAGGTTTAATACTTACAGGGGGAATATTTACTGATGAGCCGAAAGGACTCCTTCCGGGCTAGTACATGCCCGATGGGCCGGAGGGACAAAAAATGCGAAATCTCAGTGAAAGGCACTTTTTGTGGACTGTTCCTGGCCTGGCACGGGCCTTTTGGGCCAAAAAGCTCCTCCAGATCTAATGCCGGCATTTTAGGCACAAGGGACTGATTTCAGGGCTAATAGGGGCCTTGTGGGCCGAAATGAGTGGTTTCAGGTAGGCCAAAGGTGGGCTGGCAGTTCAGTCACTCACTCACGGCTGGTGGGCTGACAGCTCACTCACAGCTATTCCTTGACATTCCATTTCAAGCAGAGTGCAGGCGCCCAAATTCAAATGTAATTTCAATACATTTCAAGCAGAATTAGTCCATTCGGCCCATCAAGTCTACTCCGGCAATCACTCATGGCTGATCTATCTCTCCCCCCTAATCCCATTCTCCTGCCTTCTCCCCACAACCTCTGACACCTGTACTAATCAAAAATCTATCTATCTCTGCCTTAAAAATATCCACTGACTTGGCCTCCACAGTGCCCAGGAGCGGAAAAGGTTACAAAAAGTAATAAACACTGCCCAGTCCATCATCCGCTCTGACCTTTCTTCCATCGAGGGGATCTATTGCAGTCACTGCCTCAAAAAGTCTGGCAGCATCATCAAGGACCCACACCACCCTGGCCACACACTCATCTCCCTGCTCCCTTCAGGTAGAAGGTACAGGAGCCTGAAGACTGCAACGTCCAGGTTCAGGAATAGCTACTTCCCCACAGCCATCAGGCTATTGAACACCCCATTATCTGTTTATTTGCATTTTATCTGTTTTATTTATTCATGTGTGTATATATTTATATAATGGTATATGGACACACTGATCTGTTCTGTATTCATGCCTTCTATATTCTGTTGTGCTGAAGCAAAGCAAGAATTTCATTGTCCTATCTGGGACACATGACAATAAACTCTCTTGAATCTTGAATCTTGAATCTTGAATCCTGTGGTTTAATCACTTAATTGTTTTCACCAATGTTTAAAGAATACATTGACTTTGTGGTAGTTACTGGGCCAATTCACACAAAGGGTGGTGGGTGGATGGAACAAGTTGCCAGAGGAGATAGTTGAGGCAGGGACGATCTCAACGTTTAAGAAGCAGTTAGACAGGTACATGGATAGGACAGGTTTGAAGGGATATGGACCAAATGCATGCAGGTGGGACTAGTGTAGCTGGGACATGTTGGCCAGTGTGGGCAAGTTGAAGGGCCTGTTTATACACTGTATCACTCTATGACGTGGTTACTTTATGAGTCAAACAAAAAAAATCTACAATAAAAACTGAAAAGGCTGGAATCACTCAGAATGTCAGGGAGTGTCTTTAGAAAAACAGACTCTATAGGTCAGATCAAAGACCGTTCATCAGACTTGGCCTGGAACATTGTCTCTTTTAAAGTCATGGTGTCGTACAGCACGGAAACAGGCCCTTCAGCCCAACTTGCCCATGCTGACCAAAATGCCTCTTCAATGCAAGTTCTATTTACCCATGTTGAAAAAGATCCCCCCTCAGTTTCCAGGGCAGTCAGGGTAGCGCAGCGGTAGAGTTGCTGCCTTACTGCGAATACAGCGCCGGAGACAAAGATTCGATCCCGACCACGGGTGCTGTCTGTACGGAGTTTGCACGTTCTCCCCGTGACCTGCGTGGGGGTTTTTTTCTGAGATCTTCGCTTTCCTCCCACATTCCAAAGATGTACAGGTTTATAGGTTCATAATTGGATTGGCAAATGTAAAATTTGTCCCTAGTGGGTGTAGGATAGTGTTAATGTGCAGGGATCGCTAGTCTGCATTGTATATCTTTATTGTCATTTCCTGAGTATTTGCATACCCAGAGGAAACAAAAAAACGTTGCTCAACCAGTGTCCATTCAGTGTGCATGAAAAATAAATAGAAATAAAAAAAAAATACATGTATCATGAACAAATTTAACACTCTACTAAACATTCAACAGGCGTTCCGACCGGCAGCGGCACAACAGTGGCTCTGCTGCAGTGTGGGGGTTTGTGCGCGATACTTGGCAGGGGGCAAAGTCCATTTAGCAGTCTTATAGCCTGTGGGAAGAAGCTGAGGAGCATCCTGCTGGTTTTGCAGCTAATGCTCCTGTACCTCTTCCCAGATGGTAGGATGGAGAAAATGTCATGCGATGGGTGGTAAGGGTCTTTGATGATGGAGATGGCTCTGCTGATACATCTCTTCCTGTATATGTCCAGCAGGAAGGGCCCGGTGGGCCAAAGGGCCTGTTTCCACGCTGTATCTCAAAACTAAGCTGAATCGATTAGTTGTTGTACATGCCTATTGGACAATGTAGTGTGTGAATGGACCCATGCAATTGTTATTATACACAGAATACTGGAGTATCTCAGCGTGACAGACAGCATCTCTGGAGAGAAGGAATGGGTGACGTTTCGGATCGAGACCCTTCTTCAGACACGGTCAAAGTTGCCTGATGAAGGGACCCGATCCAAAACATCACCTATCCACATTCTCTAGGGAAGCTGCCTGACCCACTGAGTTACTCCAGCATTTTAAGTCTTTCCTTGGTAAACCATCATCTACAGTTCCTTTATCTGGACTGGATTAGTCCAGGATTAGTGTAGGTGACGGTCAGCATGGACTCGATGGGCTGAAGGGCTTGTTTCCGTTGTTGTATCTCTATCTTTCTATCTGGGCTAGTAATTGAATCACTAAGGCATTGCAGGTTAAGGACCAGGTGCTGGTCAATGGGATTAGTATAGATAGGTACTTGGTGGTTAGCATGGATGCAGTGGGCTGAAAGGCCTCTTTCTGTGCCGTTTGAAGCAGTGAAAACAGGCCCTTCAGCCCACTAAGTCCGTGTCGACCAGCGATCCCCACACACTGACCCTATCCTCCACACACTAGGGACAAATTTTACATTTGTACATTACTGTACCAGCTATGAGTTCATTGAATGTCTTAATAGAATTCAATGGGGCCAGTGGATCTTGCATTTCCAACTCTCCCAGCCTCTTGTTCTTGCCGAACCCCTCTGATCATTCAATCTCTTTGTCACAGGATGGAAAATAGAGAAACTCCCTCAAAAATATGTCCTTGACGTTCAACGAAAGACGGAATCCCCTCGAGCTAAATAAAGGTAACCTTGACCTTCTTTCGGGTCTCTGCAGGCCAATGTAGTGCATAAGCACTTCCTTTGTGGTAAATGCTTGAGGGCAGGAAAAAATAGTAACACCACGTTCAATATAGATCCAAAATACTGCAGATGTTGTCAATCTGAAATAAAAGGGAAAACCCAGGAAGAATTCAGCAGGCCTGTAACATCTAGGGTGTCATGGTGGCTCAGCGATAGTTGCTGCCTTCCAGCGCCAGAGACCCTGGTTCGATCCTGACTACAGGTGCTGTCTGTACGGAGTTTGTTCATTCTCCCCATGACCCTGCGTAGGTATTTCCAGAGTGTTCCTGCTTCCTCCCACACTACAAAGATGTTTGTAAGTTCATTGGCTTGGTATAAATGTAAGTGTAAATTGTCCCTAGTGTGTGTAGGATAACATTAGTGTGCTGTGATCACTAGTCTGTGCGGACATGGTGAGCTGAAGGGCCTGTATATTTCTGGTGCCTCAACCTCCTGCACTGGGCACTCCAAATGCCTGAAGCATAGAGAAGGACAGGGATTACTGGTGCCCAGTACCCCATGAGTTATGTACTTGACTCAATGGCCTCTAGCAATTGTTCCCCCATAAATACCTTGATATCAAAACACTCATTCCCCAAGTTCATATATATCCAGTTACTTTATCCAATTGAGGGCATTATGCTGGCACAACAGTAGAGCTACTGCCTTACATCGCCAGAGGCCAGGGTTCGATCCTGACTATGGGTGCTCGTCAGTATGGAGTTTGTACGTTCTCACTGTGACTGCATTGGTTTTCTCCAGGTGCTCTGTTGAATTCTCTTCTACAGAAGGTAGTTGAGGCCAGTTCATTGGCTATATTTAAGAGGGAGTTAGATGTGGCCCTTGTGGCTAAAGGGATCAGGGGGTATGGAGAGAAGGCAGGTACAGGATACTGAGTTGGATGATCAGACATGATCATATTGAATGGCGGTGCAGGCTCGAAGGGCCGAATGGCCTACTCCTGCACCTATTTTCTGTGTTTCTATGTTTCCTCCCACACTCTAAAGACGTACAGGTTTGTAGGTTAATTGGCTTTGGTTAAATTGTAAATTGTCCCTAGTGTGTGTGGAATAGTGCTAGTGGGCGGGGTGATAGTTGGTTGGTGCATAGGGCCTGTTTCCGCGCTGTATCCCTGAGGTCTAAAGATTGACACCGTGGTATTTCTGCCTCCACATCTCCAAGAACTGTGTTCCCTCAGTCAAGGCCTCTTTACATCCACTCTTCTCTTGTGTCTCCCTTGGTGATTTGCTTTCTCATCTTGGGACCCTCCTTACATTTTGCTGCCATTCTTTCCTTCTTTAACACTTACTTCCCCTTGTCATGTTTAAACAGCTGGGAGGAAGTGCTTATTAAATATTGCAAAATATGTTTATTATATTTTTTAATGTTTTGTATTATTAAATATTATTAGTGAGTGTTTGCAGAACGTTCATAGTATTGTGTTATTTTTGCAAACATAGTATTGTGTTATTATTGTGGCCAGTCAATATTGCACACACGTTAGGAAACAAGAATTGTACAAATGCAATCAGTAGCAACCAAACCTGTTTAAACCGTGGGACCTAATTGTATAAAAATTCAATTTGTCGATTTTTGTTAATGATGGATTGATTTGAGTTCCTTCTGTCACAGGCATATAGTGTTTCACTGAAACATTAAGCATTGCAAAATGAAAAATGAGCTAAATGTCAAGCTACCTATTTTATGTTTGCAATTGCTGCTCATCAGAGATTTGCGAAAGGAAACACACTTCATTCTGAAATTTATGCTCAAGAAATATTTAAACTACTAATAGCAATAATGAGTCTAGGCCCTGTCCCACTTTCCCAAGTTACTCACGAACACCTCCGAGTTTTCCCCTTGATTTGAACTCGGGCAATGTCGGGTAATGTCGGTAGCGAGCTCATAGGAGCCCCTAGATGTTTCGTAGCGACTCGTAATGCCAGCCGTAACAACTCGGGGCATCAGGTAAATCAGGACGTTTTTTCAACATGTTTAAAAATTACCACGAGTTAAAAAAATAGCCCAGAGTACATATGAACAGCTATTACTGTAATTCTCTGAGTTTGAATCAAGGGGAAAACTCGGGAGAGTTCGTGAGTAACTTGGGGAAAGTGGGACAAGGCCTTTAGTGTTTGTTAGGGTTTGTTAGTTATGTATATACAGAGTACTCTTTCTGTTTTCAGACAAATAATACGCCTCAACCCGAAACGTCACCTATTCCTTTTCTCCAGAGATGCTGTCTGACCCGTTGAGTTACTCCAGCTTTTTGTGTCTATTTACAGTTTAAACCAGCATCTGCAGTTCCTTCCTACACAAATATTTAGTTTAGTTTAGTTTAGATTAGTTTTGTTTATTGTTACGTGTACCAAGGTACAGTGAAACGTTTTTTGTTGCGTGCTAACCAGTCAGCGGAGACTATAGAATCTATTGATCAGAATTGAATGCGATGCTCTGCAGTGGCAGAATCAATGGTTTACAAAAGGACACAAAGTGCTGGAGTAACTCACGGCGTACACAAAAGCAAGGGTTCCGCCCCAAAAGTTCCCTATCCAGAGATGCTGCCTGACCCACTGAGTTACTCCAGCACTTTTTATCCTTCACTAGTTTACGAATCCTTGCTGTACTATTCTGCCTCAACTTGTGAATTCTCCAGTTCCCTGTACCTTATAAACTATTTCGTCCACCATCTTCCAGTTTGAAAAAAAAACAACAACACACCATTGCTGACAGAAGAGACTGCAGATGCTGGAATCTTGAGCAAAACAACAAAGTGCTGGAGGAACTCAGCAGGTTAGGCAGCATCTGTGGAGGGAAATGGACAGACAGCATCTCGTGTCCAGATGAATAGAAACTAGAAACATCCAAAATGTCATCAGCCTAGGTGCCCCCACAGATGCTGCCTCGAGCCTGCACCGCCATTCAATATGATCTTGCTGATCAACAATCATCATCAGTACCTGCCTTCTCTCCATTTAAGATGAAATTGTTGTAGCCATTAAGGGCCACATCTAACTCCCTCTGGAATGGATAGCCAGCATGAACTGGCCTCAACTAGGAATCTGTGGCAGAGTTTCCAGAGATTCACCACTCTCTGCGTGAAAAAAATTTTGTCATCTCGGTTTTAAAAGGATTTCCCCCTTTATCCTTAAGCTGTGACCCATCTGTCTGTTTCTTCCCTAACATCGGGAACTCATCTTCCTGCATGCTAGAACCTATAGTAATACTTAAGAATTTACCAAGTTTCTATGTCGATCCCCTCTCAATCTTGTAAATCGCTAGAGAGTTTAAACCAAGTCTAGGGGGGACTTTCTTCATGAGACAGTCCTGACATCCCAGAATCAGTCTGGTGAACCGGCTTGGATCCCTCTATGGCAATAGGATGTTTCCTCATTATTTGGAGAATAGTCTCAATCCAAAATAAATCAGCCTATTTTCCCCCCAAGGAGATGAGGACCCACCCAGTCTTTAGTCAAAAGGTGTGGTGAATTTAACAATCTTTCACAGCATTGCTGTGGAGGCCAAGTAAGATGAAAATTTTTTGTAGCATTAGAGGACACTCATTGTATTGCTGGAGTGGACAGACAGCATCTCTGGATAGAAGGAATGGGTGATGTTTAGGGTCGAGAACCTTCTTCAGCCTAAATTTTGTGTCTTGTGTATCTGCAGCATTTTTGTGTCTATCTTCAGTTTAAACCAGCATCTGCAGTTCCTTCCTTCCCATGGACACTCATTTGTCTAATTGCTAGAACCATATAGTAATACAACAATGATACCAGGAATTATTTGTCAGCACTGGGCCTGTACTCGCTGGAGTTTAGAAGAATGAGGGGGGACCTCATTGAAACACACAGAATACTGAAAGGCTTGGATCGAGTGGATGTGGGGAGGATGTTTCCATTAGTGGGAGAGTCTAAAAATTAAAGGACTTTCTTTTAGGAAGGAGATGAGGAGAAATGTCTTTAGTCAGAGGTGTGGTGAATCTGTGGAATTCTTTTCCACAGAAGGCTGTGGAGGCCAAGTCAGTGGATATTTTTAAGGCAGAGATAGATAGATTTTTGATTAGTACGGGTGTCAGAGGTTATGGGGAGACGGCAGGAGAATGGGGTTAGGGGGGAGCGATAGACCAGCCATGAGTGATTGCCGGAGTAGACCTGATGGGCCGAATAGCCTAATTCTATACCTTATGACCTTATGACTTTAGTTCTTTAACCTGATATGGACTAAGGAGCCATTCTGACCTTCATAACCGAGCCTCACGTTTAGTCAGTTATCCTCAGTTTCGACAATTTAATTCCTTTTCAACATTTATTCCCAACCAACAGGTGGCAGTGTTGTTCCGCTAACGTTCAACATAAATTATTTGATACTGTGTCTATTTCACAGGCACTAAACCTGTACAACATTAGTAAAAGCTCCAGGCCTGCTGTTAAAAATGGGTAATCTTAACCTTTGTAAGATCAAACTAATGTACATGGAGCGGTCCTGAATAGCTGACAGTGTTTAAGATGGAGAAACAAAGAATTGCATTTGCTGGTTAATATGCAAGAGGGACGAGAGGGGGAGGTGTGGGGGAGAAAGGGGGAGGGGTTTGGGGGGGAGTTAGTTGGAGGTTACTAAAAGTTGGAGAATTCTACGTTGATACCATTGGGTTGTAAGCCACCAACACACAAAGATAATGACACAAAGTGCTGGAGTAACTCAGCAGACTGAAGCAGTCTGACTCTGGAGAAGGGTCCCAACGTCACCGATCCATGTCCTCCAGAGATGCTGCAGCAGTTTGTGTCCTTCTGTGTGTTAACCATCGCCTGCAGTTCTCTGTTTCTACTACATTCAATGATCACACCATACCCTGTTATTGGGGACAATCGGCAATAACAGACATCATACCCGTTATAATGAGGGTTTACTGTACATGATTACAATCAAACCGTCCACACTGATGCAGGATAAAGGGAATATTTAGTGAAAGATAAAGTCTGGTAAAGTCCCATTAAAGATAGTCCGAGGGTCTCCAATCGGGTAGATGGTAGTTCAGGACTACAGCGGTAGAGTTGCTGACTTACAGCACCTTAAACCCCGGTTCGATCCTGACCACGGGTTCCGGGTGAACGGAGGTTGTACACACACGGAGGTTGTACACAGGTTCCCCTGTGACCTGTGTGGGTTTTCTCCAGGTGCCCCAGTTTCCTCTCACACTCCAAATTCGTGCAGCTTTGTAGGTTATTTGGCCTCTGCAAATTGTGTGTAAGGTAGAACTAATGTACGGGTCGGAGCGGACTTGATGGGCCAAATGGCCTGTTTCCACACCCTATCTCCAAACTAAACTAAATAAATTTAGGAATGCTATTCATTTGGTATAATAGAGGAATTATTAAGAGAAGGAACCATGTGACGTTTGGAGGAAGT
This sequence comes from Leucoraja erinaceus, assembly GCF_028641065.1. NCBI lineage: Eukaryota > Metazoa > Chordata > Chondrichthyes > Rajiformes > Rajidae > Leucoraja > Leucoraja erinaceus. Next base: position 8,738,022 of record NC_073396.1, read on the forward strand.
AGGGAATCTACACCCATAATCCTCACATAATCCACATGATGTGTGCCGTTCCTTGTGACGAACTATAAAAGGAATTGTACAATATCTTTCTGTAGAGAAGTCCAATGGAAAGTGTTGTAATAACCAAATATGACGCACAGGCTAAATGGGTTTCATAAGAAAGATTCTTAATACATGGCAGATACAGATTTTCGAGAACCAGAGGGGGTGGAAGATTGTAACCGTCACGTGATCAGCCCTGTTTCGACATGCAATCAACTCGACGTGCACAAACAGAAGATCAAATAGAACAAGTTGTCCTACAACTTTAGGGTGTGCACAGAAAGAAGATGAGAACCGGAGGACATTGGTTAAGGGTGAGGGTGGCGAAAGATTTAATAGGAACCTGACGGGTAACTTTTTCACACAAAAGGTGAAGGGCGTATGGAGCAAGCTGCCGGAGGAAAGAGTTGAAGCAGTGACTATCACAAAGTTTAAGAAACATTTAGATGGGTACATGGATGGGACAAGTTTAGGTTTGGACATGGATTGGCTAAGGTAGGACATGGGCAGGTTCAGAGGGATATGGGCCAAATGCAGGCAGGTGGGACTAGTGTAGATGGAACACGTTGGCCGGTGTGGGCAGGTTGGGCCAAAGGGCCTGCTTCCACGCTGTAGCACTCTATGACCCCATGACAATATATCAAGATGGTGAGGCAAATAAGGCAATACTCAAAGTGAGGTAAATTTAAATATAATCTGTGTTAATTTATGTATCTCCTATCTATCTATCTATCTATCTAACTTCTATACTGTCACTAAAACTCTCATCTTGACCACTTCCTGTTTGCGTTTTTTTTAATTTGTGCAAAAATGGTAACCTATATCGCTAGGATTTTTTGCCACCTTACTCACCGTTCTCCTCTGCTCCAAGCGCACCAAGTTGTGTTCTGATCGGTGAAATAACAGAAACGTTATGAAGATTTAAAAAATCGTGAGATCAGCAGAGTGGTCTTCTCACCTGTCGGTCACCATGAAGGTAACACCCCTTCCGGCACCCGTGGAGAATAAATTCCCGGAGGCGGGGCTGAGTCCGTGAATAGCGTGTGCGGGCAGAGAGCCTCTGAATGAAGTAGGAGTGGGACTGGGAGCTACTGCATGGGGCCAAAAGCTGAAGGTGCGGGGTGAGCAGAGCTGCGTTTGCTGTGACCACCCCCCCTTCCCACACACACACCCATCCCCATCTTCCACCACCACCCCCCCCCCCCCCACACACCCCTTCCTTCCTGCACCTTCCCTCACACCCCCTACCCCCCACACCCCCACCCCCCTCCTCCCACACACCACCCTGCCCCACATCCCCCCCTCCCCCACATCCCCCCTCCCCCACACCCCCCCCCCCCACAACACCCTCCCCCTAAGGTGAAGGGGAAAAGATTTAATATGAACTTGAGGGGTAACTTTTTCCCACAAAGGGTGGTGGGTGTATGGAACGAGCTGCCAGAGGAGGTGGTTGAGGCAGGGATAATCGCAACTTTTAAGAAACAGTTAGACAGGTACATGGATAGGACAGGTTTGGAGGGATATGGGCTAAAGGCAGGCAGGTGGGACTAGTGTAGCTGGGACAGAAGAAGGGTTGCACCCGAAATGTTGCCTATTTCCTTCGCGCCATAGATGCTGCCTCACCTGCTGAGTTTCTCCAGCATTTTTGTCTACTTTTGTATCTGGGACATGTTGGCCAATGTGGGTAAGTTGGGCTGAAGGACCTGTTTCCACGCTGTATCATTGTAACTCTAACTGCAAGATACGCATTTTAGATCCTGCTCATCACAAGCTCTTTGGGACTGTGCAAGTTCAGAAATAATGCATGCAAGTCATAAATTCCTAGAGAAAATATACTTTTTATTACCCATTGCGTTGTTACAAAAAAGCTTTGTTTAATATCACAAAACTAAACAATCATAAGAGCACTGATCTTAACATTTAGATTGAAGCTTCAAGTGCAAATCTACAAAGAGTGAATTTTGTTAAATCTTAATTTAATTCAAATCAATATAGGCTTAAAATATTTGGAGCGATATGGACCACACGCAGGCAGGTGGAACTAGTGTTGCTGGGACATGTTGACCCGTGTGTGGGCCAGTGGGGCCGAAGGGCCTGTTTCCACACTGTACCACTGTATGTCCCTATGTACATCATATTGGTCAGAATCCAGCTTACATCATCAAGTCGCCCACTCATGTCAGCAACTGAGGCCAAGAAAAGTCATTACGTTGAGCTGTTTAGACAAAAATCAAACACTTCTGTGCTTTTAGAAACACAAACACAGCTGTTCCATGAAACTGTGGATTAATAAATACTCTCCTTCTGCTTCTCGTTTGTTCCCAGACGGACCAAAGGCCAATTTTGTGCATTCTCAGATGGTGAGGATCATGCATTTTTTTTATTCGAATGAATAAAACTCATAATCTGAATGCAATCAGTCAGGAGGTTAGAGGTATAGGTTTAAACCCATGATCAATGCTGGACACCTACACACACTATCCAAATCTACTTGCAAGTGAATGGAAAATAAACCAATCGTTTTATCCCAGACCGCATCGCCTTCCTGTAAGCCTGGTTGGGGTAAAATAGTGCAACTGTTGCAAAATGATTTCAAAATACTTCACTTCCCTGTCCAAAATGGTGAAATCGTACCGTTAGCAATTGCATCACTAAACCCTGTCCTGGAAAACTTCATAATACCCGAAGTTAAAAACCAGGGTGATCACAAAGTCACGAGGGCGCAGCAGTGGAGTCGCTGGCCAACTGCACCAGCGACCCGGGTTCGATCCTGACCACGGGGAGCTGTCTGTACATTTTTTATACGTTCTCCCAGTGACCGTATAGGTTTCTCCCGGGTGCTCTTGTTTCCTCCCACGCTTCACAGTCGTACAGGTTTGTAGGTTAGTTGGCTTTGGTAAAAATTGTAAATTGTCCCTGACGTGTGTAGGATGGTGCTAGTGTGCGGGGATGGCTCGGTGGGTCGGAGGGCCTGTTTCCGTGGTGCATCTCTAAACTAAACTCTTCAGTGTTGCGGCAATCTTTAGCCGTCAATAAAAAACATTATTAAGGGTGAATAAGTCTCTTTAATTCTATGATCATTTGTTTTGCAACAGTTCAGTTGAGAGCAAGCAAAAGAGGAATTAAAGGAACACAATCACATGCATGAATGTTAATGTGTCTGATCACAGGTCTGTCAGTAGTTAAGTGATAGGCATCGGTCATTACATTTGTCTCTTGCTCGACAAGTTGTCTTTGTGAATGGAAGAGCAGCTTACTGGAGCTTAACAACTACTAGTGAACGATATTATGTAAAGGAGGGGTTGGACACCGTGTTATAGGAAAGATGCTGTCAAGCTGGAAGATTTACGAGGATGTTGCCAGGACTCGAGGGCCTGAGATACAGGGAGAAGTTGAGCAGGCTAGGACTTTATTCCTTGGAGGATGAGGGGGTGATCTTATTCGAGAGGTGTACAAAATCATGACAGGAATAGACAGGTAAATGTACAGAGTTTTTAGCCCAGAGTACGGGAAATCGAGAACCAGAGGTCATAGGTTTACGGTGAGGGGGGAAAAGATTTAATAGGAACCCGAGGGGTAACTTTTTTTTTTAAACACAAAGGGTGATGGGTGTATGGAACGAGCTGCCAGAAGGGGTAGTTGAGGCAGGTACTTTCATGACATTTAAGACATTCATGCAAGTACACAGATAGGACAGGTTTGGAGGGTTATGGGCCAAGCAGTAGCAGGTGGGACTATTGTAGATGGGGCATTGGTCAGCATTGGCAAGTTGGGCCCAATGGCCTGTTACCAGGCTGAACGACTCCATGGGTTGTCAAAGCTCCTGGTGGGAGATTTCAAGAAGTGATTTCAATCAGAAACTCGTTCTAGCCCTGAAACAAATCTAGTGTGAATCACTAAAAAACAAATATAACATTAGTCGGTATATTGCATAAATAAATGGCTCCTAATGAAGTCTGATGGAACACGTATCTTTCATTAACAGATTGAATTGTGGAGATAGGCAGCAGGCTATTGTCTTAAATGTCCATTTGCTAACAGTTGCCCAATGGTTGAAGTGTTGTGAGCCTACAACTTCAGGTAACACATGTCATCCCATTTTGCCTTCAGTCTGAAGAAGGGTTTCGGCCCGAAACGTCACCTATTTCCTTCGCTCCATAGATGCTGCTGCAACCGCTGAGTTTCTCCAGCATTTTTGTGTACATCCCATTTTGCCAAATGGCCCGCCATGACATAGCATCGGAACTTGGAATAGGGAAAGTATTGAAACTTACCGAACAATGCAAGGCCTGGATAGAGTGGATGTGGAAATTATGTTTCCACTAGAGGGGAAAGTCTATGACCAGCGGCCTCAGAATTAAAGGACGTACCTTTAGGCAGCAGATGAGGAGGAATTTATTTAGTCAGAGGGTGTAGAACCTGTAGAAGTCATTGCCACAGATGGCTGTGGAGGTCGTCAATGGATATTTTTTTAAAGACTGACATTGACGGATTCTTGATTAGTACGGGAGTCAGGGGTTATGGGGAGAAGGCATATACGCATGGGCTTGAGAGGGAAAGATAGATCAGCCATGATTGAATGGCAATTTACACGAGGGGCCGAATGGCCTAATTCTGCTCCGAGAACTTATGAAAACGGCCAGATCTTGAAGCAATGTTTTACAGGCGTTTGTAGTTCCCAAGGTGAGCTGCACAATTGGGGCATCTGTGTTCCACATCCTGGAGGCTATCCACACAAAATGGGATCAGGCAGCAGCCAAGCATACACCTGTCAAAAGGCAGAAATGTTATACAATTAGTCAAATTAATTAGGTCAGGTAGCATTATAAACATTTGAGTAAAGTTTGCAATATGGAAATATAAACCATTTTGAATCGGCACATTCACTGAAATAAGAAAAATAATCCAGTCACCCAAGTTACTGGGCGACACAGTGGCCTAGCGGTAGAGTTGCTGCCTTACATCGCCAGAGACCCGGGTTCGTTCCTTACTACAAGTGCTGTCTGTACAGTGTTTGTATGTTCTCCCAGTGATCTGCTGCATGGGCTTTCTCCGGCTGCTCCGGAGTCCTCCCACACTCCAAACATGTACAGGTTTGTAACTTAATTGTCTTGTTGTCATTGTCAATTGTCCCTGGTGTGTGTAGGATAGTGTCAGTGTGCGGGGATCGCTGGTGGACACGGACTCGATAGGTCACAGGGCCTGTCTCTGCGCTGTATCTCTAAACTAAACTAACCTAACAAACTAAAGTATGAGTGCAAACCAAATCTAGTCACTATGTGCTGAAGTAAGTCAGCAGGTCAGGGAGCATCTCTGGTGACTTCATGTTGGGTCCCTTCTTCAGATGCTGCCTGACCTGCTGAATGACTCCAGTACTTTGTGCCTATCTTTGGTGTAAACCAGCAATCGACATGTATTTATCCTACCCTGGAACTCCATCCTCATCAGCCTGGCAATGCTCCAACTTCACTCCTGCCATCGTGAAAAGGGTATTGGAATTTCACACAGAGAGTTGTGAGTGTGGAATTCTCTGCCTCAGAGGGCGGTGGAGGCCGGTTCTCTGGATACTTTCAAGAGAGAGCTAGATTGGGCTCTTAAGGATAGTGGAAGTCAAGGGATATGGGGAGAAGGTTGGAACGGGGTACTGATTGGGGATGATCAGCCATGATCATGTTGAATGGCGGTGCTGGCTCGAAGGGCCGATTGGCCTACCCCTGCACCTATTGTCTATTGAGTCTGAAAAATGTAACTTCCAGGTTCAGGAGCAGCCTCTTCCCTCAAGCTACTGAACACTACAAACTCAAACTAAACTCCGAACTATAAAAGGGTTGCACTAAGGACTCTGGGGCTGTGTTTTGTTTCTGCGCTATACTGTGTTTTCTTTAAAAGTATTGAACCTTTTTGTTTGCGGTGTTATCTATTGAGTGCTGCAAGAAAGAATGTGCAGGAAGGAACTGCAGATGCTGGTTTACACCGAAGATAGACACAAAATACTGGGGTAACTCAGCAGGACAGGCAGCATCTCTGGAGAGAAGGAATGGATGACGTTTAGGGTCGAGATCCTTCTTCAGTTACTCCAGCATTTTGTGTCTGTCTGTACTAGAAAGAATCATATCGTTCACATTTTGGGACATCTGACAAGAAAACACTCTCCACCCTCGAAAATGGAATCCTACATTTAACCATATAATAACCATATAACCATATAACAATTACAGCACGGAAACAGGCCATCTCGGCCCTACAAGTCCGTGCCGAACAAAATTTTTTTTCCCCTTATCCCACCTGCCTGCACACATACCATAACCCTCCATTCCCTTCTCATCCATATGCCTATCCAATTTATTTTTAAATGATACCAATGAACCTGCCTCCACCACTTCCCCTGGAAGCTCATTCCACACCGCTACCACTCTCTGAGTAAAGAAGTTCCCCCTCATATTACCCCTAAACTTCTGTCCCTTAATTCTGAAGTCATGTCCTCTGTCCTTTAGCTGTGAATTTTACTCATAGCAGCACAGATACACGGATGAGTACAATTCATCTCAGCCTTTATTAGCTCGTGGTGCCTACTTTACAGCAGGGCTTAAGAAAAGCTTCTTCCCAGTAATCATCAGGCTCCAGAAGGAATTCATTGCCACAGACAGCTGTGGAGGCCAAGTCGATGGATATTTTTGAAGGCGGAGATTGATAGATTATTCATTAGTCGGGGTGTCAGGGGTTATGGTGAGAAGGCAGGAGAATGGCTTTGAGAATGAAAGATAGATCAGCCATGATTGAATGGCGGAGGAGACTTGGTGGGCCGAATGGCCTAATTCAGCTCCTGTAACTAACTTGTGAGCACCCAATTACTGCACAACACTAACCATCACCTCGGCAACTGTTTTAGTTGTACTACGGACTTTAGTTTGATTAACTAGTATTACAGTGATTAATGTATTGGATTATTTATCACTGTATATTTGTGAGTCATTGTATTAACAGACCCATTAAGCTGCAGTAAGAATTTACTTTAGTTTAGAGATAGTTTTGAGTTTTGAGTATAGAAGCTGGGATGTAATGTTAAAATTGTACAAGGCATTGGTGAGACCAAATCTGGAGTATGGTGTACAATTTTGGTCGCCCAATTATAGGAAGGATGTCAACAAAATAGAGAGAGTACAGAGGAGTTTTACTAGAATGTTGCCTGGGTTTCAACAACTAAGTTACAGAGATAGGTTGAATAAGTTAGGTCTTTATTCTCTGGAGCGCAGAAGGTTAAGGGGGGACCTGATAGAGGTCTTTAAAATGATGAGAGGGATAGACAGAGTTGATGTGGACAAGCTTTTCCCTTTGAGAATAGGGAAGATTCAAACAAGAGGACATGACTTCAGAATTAAGGGACAGAAGTTTAGGGGTAATATGAGGGGGAACTTCTTTACGCAGAGAGTGATGGCGGTGTGGAATGAGCTCCCAGTGGAAGTGGTGGAGGCAGGTTCATTGGTATCATTTAAAAATAAATTGGATAGGCATATGGATGAGAAGGGAATGGAGGTTATGGTACGAGTGCAGGCAGGTGGGACTAAGGGGAAAAAAAAATTTGTTCGGCATGGACTTGTAGGGCCGAGATGGCCTGTTTCCGTGCTGTAATTGTTATATGGTTATATGGTATACAGCGCAGAAACAGGCCATTCGGCCCACCGGGTCTGTGGGACCCTGCACTAGCACGATCCTATACACTAGGGACAATCTACAATTTACAATCCTGTACGTCTTTGGAGTGTGAGAGAAAACCAGAGCACCCGGGAAAACCCACGCGGTCACGGGGAGAACATGCAATCTCCGTACAGGCAGTACCCCGTAGTAGGGATCGAACCTGGGTCTCTGGCGCTGCATTCCACGATATCACGATATCATAGCACAGAATGAATGGAGCCTTTCCCACGTCGCAATCACCTTTCATGAGGAATTAGTAATCACATCTACCTGCTTTATTCCCAGATCCTATTATCCACGGATCCGCTCCTTTCATTCACCCATCCTCCTATTCCGGCGCTTGTTATATTTCTTCAAAGTTTTCTTTCGTTTAGAGATACAGTGCGGAAACAGGCCCTTTCGGCCCACCGGGTTCGTACCGACCAGCCATCCCCGCACATTAACACCCACTAGGGACATTTTTTACATTTACCAAGCCAATTAACCTACAAACCTGTACGCCTTTGGAATGTGGGAGGAAACCGAAGATCTGGGAGAAAGCCCACGCAGGTCACGGGGAGAAGGTACAAACTCCGTACAGGCAGCACCCGTAATCGGGATCGAACCCGGGTCTCATGCGCTGCAGTCGCTGTAAGACAGCAACTACCGCTGTGCCACCATGACCGCCCTTTCCGAGAGTGCTCTTTCTTTACACAAGGGGCGGTGAATGCCTGGAACGCGCTGCCTTGGTGATCGTGGAGGCAGACACGATAGTGGCGTTGAAGGGACATGGACATGCAGGGGTATGGGATACTTGCTGGCAAATAAGGGTTGGTCTTGGCATCATGTTCAGAAAGGAAATGACTAAATCCCATTCAAAGGCAACTCCCCTCCACTTCAAACAAAATAATCTTTCCAGGAAATGGATATTTTCAAACAAATTAGCTGTGTCCGTGGTAACTTTGAATAGAATGCTGCAGTCCGTTGGCACCATGTAGTATCAGGTGACAGGGTTAATTGTTAAGGTTTAACTCAACGTGACCCAGTCTAACACAAAACGATGACACGCCTAGAATTACTGCCTCAGCTCCTGTGATCTAGTAGACTCCTACGAGGACTAGAGGGTCTGAGCAACAGGGAGAGGTTGAGAAGGCTGGGTCTCTATTCCTTCGAGCGCAGGAGGATGAGGGCGGATCTTATTGAGGTGTATAAAATCATGAGAGGAATAGATCGGGTAGATGCACACCGTCTCTTGCCCAGAGTAGGGGAATCGAGGACCAGAGGACATGGGTTCAAGTTGAAGGGCAATAGGAATTTGAGGGGTAACCTTTTCACACAAAGGGTGATGGCTGTATGGAACAAACTGCCAGAGGAGGTAGTTGAGGCAGGTACTATCCCAATGTTTAAGAAACTACACAAGTTTGGGGGGATATGGACCAAGCACAAGCAGGTGGGACTCGTGTAGCTGGGACATGTTGGCCGGTGTGGGCAAGTTGGGCCGAAGGACCTGTTTCCACACAGTATCACTCTATCCAACCCTCCGCTACTGTGTGGAGATTGCATGATCCCTCCCCTCAAATCCTGAGGGCTTTCTCCAGGTGCCCTGGTTGCCCCTAAAGACACAAAGGTCTGATTGAATAATTGGCCACTGAAAGTTGCTCCTGATGTGTAGTACGTGCTAGAATCAGGGGAGCTGATGAGAATGAGAGGAGAAAATGGGATGAGTGTACCTGGGCGTTTTATGGTTGGTCTGGACTTGGTGGGCTAAAGGGTCTACTTGCGTGATGTACAATGGTGGCACGGTGGCGCAGCTTACAGCGAATGCAGCGCCAGAGACCCGGGTACGATCCCGACTACGGGTGCTGTCTGTACGGAGTCTGTACGTTCTCCCCGTGACCTGCGTGGGTTTTCTCCGAGATCTTCGGTTTCTTCCCACACTCCAAAGACATACAGGTGTGTAGGTCAATTGGCTTGGTAAATGTAAAAATTGTCCCTAGTGAATATAGGACAGTGTTAATGTGCGGGGATCGTTGGTCGGAGCGGACCCGGTGAACCAACGTGGCCTGTTTCCGCACTGTATCTCTAAACTAAACTAAACAAAACAATTCGACGATTGGCGCTATACCAGTCAAGTGCTTTATAATTCTCTGCCACAGAAGGCAGTGGTGGCCAAATCACTGGATGGTTTCAAGAGAGATTTAGACTTTACGCAAATGGAATCAAGGGACGTGGAGAGAAAGCAGGAACGGGGTACTGATTTTGGATGATCATCCATGATCAAATTGAATGGCAGTGCAGGCTCGAAGGGCTGAATGGTCTACTCCTGCACCAATTTTCTATGTTTCTATGTTTCTATTATCAAACAAGGCAAAAGACAAGCTTCAGTGTGGACATTTCCAAATCAGCAGCACTCTCCATTCTCTGATTAATGTCCAATTGATCTATCAGTTTTAGTCCAATTTAATCACTTGATTTCTATAATCTTGTCCCATTGTCAAGGTAGTTTCTGCTTTGACGGTTGTCAGTGACCAATGTTCAAAGCCTAGAGGCGGACAATTGTAATTGTGTACTTTTTTCATCAACTTCGTTCCAAGTGCCTGACCCTCTTATCGCGAGATCAACTCTGAGATCTAGATGTGTCGGAAGGAACTGCAGATGCAGGTTTAAACTGAAGATAGACACAAAAGGCTGGAGTAACTCAGCGGAACAGGCAGCATCTCTGTTTCACTCATTATCACCTTGCCCACAGCCAACAATAGACCATTGTGGGCTCCATTTTTCCATGATCATCGTTGCTGGCTTTGATTTGTCCTTTTGCATGCCTTTCATTCGTTTGTTCTTTGTATCTTTTCATATCTCTCGTTTTCCTCTCACCTGACTCCCAGTCTGAAGAAGGGTCTCGACCCGAAACGTCACCCATTCCTTCTATCCAGCGATGCTGCCTGTCTCGTTGAGTTACTCCAGCTTTTTGTGTCTGTCTGAGATCTAGATGTTCTTGAATTTAGTAACTTTAGAATGGAGGGGGGTTGAAACGGCCAAAGCCAAATCCTAAATGTGTCAAACATTGGCGGGTCGGCACAGTGGTGCAGCGGTAGAGTTGCTGCCTTACAGCGCCAGAGACCCAGGTTTGATCCTGACTACGGACACTGTCTGTGCGGAGTTTGCACGTTCTCCCCGTGACCGCGTGGGTTTTATCCAGGTGCTCCGGTTTCCTCCCACTCTCCCAAAGACGTACAGGTTTGTAGGTTAAAGGGTTCAGTAAAAATTGTAAATTGTCACCAGTGTGTGTGGGATAGTGTTAATGTTCGGGGTGGTCGCTGGTCAACGGGCCGAAGGGCCTGTTTCCGCACTGTATCTCGAAAGTCTAAAAAGTCCAACAATCCGTGCAAATGAAGTGCTCTGTGACGGATGCCAGTCAAAGGCTGGGCTCCACAATGAGATTCGCCTCCTGATTCCCAAACTCAGAGCAGGAATACAACACTCTTCTCCTGTCCGGCCTAGTGAAGCTACAGCTGAACTAGCAGCACGAACCATCCCTGGTGGACCCACCGCCTCGAGGATTCCGGACCTTCACTCCCTACAGCACACTTATCCTACACACTAGGGGACAATTTACACTTTTCAGAAGCCCAATTAACCTATAATCCTGCACGTCTTTGGAGTGTGGGAGGAAACCGGAGCACCCGGGGAAAAAACCCACAAGGTCGCATGGAGAATGGACAAACTCCGTGCAGACAGCACCCGTAACCAGATTCGAACCTGGGTCTCTGGCGCTGCAAGGCAGCAACTCTACCGCTGCGCCACCGTGCCGCCCCACAGTCAGCAAATGCCAGGAATGTGGACTGGTTAGTGAAGGGCCTGTCCCACTTTCCCGAGTTACACACGAATTCTCCCAAGTTTTCCCCTTGATTCAAACTCGGAGATGCCAGCCGTAGGTACTCGGGGCTGTTTTTTTTACTTGTTGACATTTTTCAACATGTTGAAAAAACGTCCCGACTTACCTGATGCCCCAAGTACCTACGGCTACCTACGAAATATCTACGGACTCCTACGGCCTCGCTACGGACATTCTCCTTTCACAACGGTAGAACTACTGCCTTAGAGCGCCAGGGACCCGGGTTCAATCCCGACCACGGGTGCTGTCTGTACGGAGTTTGTTACTTTCTGCGTGGGTTTTCTCTGAGAGCTTTGGTTTCCTCCCACATTCCAAAGATGCACAGGTTTGCAGGTTAACTGGCTCGGTATAAATGTAAAAAAACAATTGTCCCTAGTGTGTGTAGGACAATGTCAATGTGCGGGAATCGCTGGTCGGCGCGGACTCGGTGGGTCTGTTTCCACACTGCATCCCGAAACAAAACTAAATTTGGGCCTATTGTGTTTATGCCAGCACTCAGGGAATTCTCTTTAACTCCATTCCCCCCAGTAATTCCCTGTAACCTACTCTCCCACCCGTGCATGTTCACATCCCTATGAATCGTCAACCCCCACACCAGTATCATTCATTCCATTATTCATTCATAAAGTACGATTCATTCATCCTTTTGCATTGCAGATTTGGAAGACTAGTTGAATTACTACCTACCCGACCAGGAAGAGACCTCCACAACTAAGCCATGTCAGTGCTCCAGGAGTGTGGTTGACTTGCGTTAGCACCACTTGGTGACAGGAGGAACAGGTTATCTGCATCGGTTGAGGACCGAGGTTCCGAGATGGCTGCACATACACCGCCTGCACCACTAAGAGAAGGAGAGGAAGAAGGTGAGAGAACATCACACAGCAGAGGAGTATAGTGTGGTATTCTCTGCCACATAAGGCAGTGGAGGGAAATTCACTGCATGTATTCAAGAGAGAGTTAGATTAGTTATAACTGATAAGGGGCACTGATACTGATTGAGGATGATCAGCCATGATCATATTGAATGGCGCTGCTGGCTCGAAGGGCCAAATGGCCTACTCCTGCACCTATTTTCCATGTTTCTATGTAAATGAGATGAGAAAAGTCCGCGTTGATTACAAACATTTGACTGGAGTGTTGTGGTCTTCTGATGTGGAACGGGTTTGTGAGGATGAGAAGGTGCAGCGTGGCCTGGAGCTGGGTCGCCAATTTGGAAAATCCAATCCAACATTGATATACCTGGATGTAAGATACAAACCTCATCAAACTACACGAATGCTAACAGCTGCCTTGTCCAGTTGTTACTTACTCAATAGATTTCATAGAACAGCACAAGAAGAGGCCCTTCGGCCCACAATGTCCATGCCAAACACAATGCGAAGATGAGCTCATCTCCCCAGCCTGCACGTGATCTATACCCCACCATTTCCTGTACATCCATGCACTGGGGACTATTTACAATTTTTACCAAAGCCAATTAACCTACAAACCTGCTCGTCTCGGGAGTGTGGGAGGGAACCGGAGTTCCCGAAGAAAACCCACGAGGTCACAGGGAAAACGTACAAACTCCGTACAGACAGCACCCATAGTAAGGATCAAACCCAGGTCCCAGACGCTGTAAGGCAGAGACTCTGTGTTACTCCTTGATTAAGGATCTGCCAATCAACCCCCCCCCCCCTCACTTGTATCCACCCATCACTTGCCAGACTTTGACCTGACCCAGCCTCTTTTCCAGCTCCATCAACTGGAATTAGTCTGAAGGGTCCTGACCCAAAGTCACCTATTCATGTCTGACAGGCCAAATTACTCCAGCACTTTTTTTTTTGTAAATCAGCATCTGCAATTCCTTGTGTCTGCACATCTAAAACCATGTTAAATACCACTATCGTGTTTGCTGATTAACTACCCTATCTAGTCTCTCAACTATACACTTGCATCAGGAATCAGCTCCATCAGTCAGCAAGATGTGGCTGAACTATCTCATTTACCTGCACAATTCCCCATCTCCCTCCAGAGTGGCACAGCTGGTTTGGCTGCTGCCTCACAGAACCAGAGCTCCAGGTTCAATTCCGACCTTGGACGCTGTCTGAGTGGAGTTTGCAGGTTCTCCAGGTGACCGCATGGGTTTCCTCCAGGTGACCGCATGGGCTTTCTCCCACATCCCAAAGACGTGCGTGTTTGCAGTTAATTCGCGCTCTGTAGATTGTCCCTGGTGCGGAGGGAGTGGATGGGAAGGTGGGACAGCAGAGATGTGGTGTGAATGTCGGTGCTCTTGAACCCAGTGGGTCGAAGGGCCTGTTCCAAGGCTGGATCTTTCCATCAATCCAGACATTTATGAATGAACTAAACCAAGCCTCCCCATGCCATCCACAAGATTGAATGCCAGAGCTTCATCACCCGTTGCATGGAGACATTTGTCATCTCATTCTTAAAAGGAACTGCTCCTTATTCCAAGGCTTCAATCCCTGGTTGGACAATTCCTCAACCAGGGAAATCCATGGCCCTCGTGGGTTTTTACCGGGTGCTCTGGTTTCCTCCCACACTCCAAGGACGTACAGGTCTGAAAGCTAATTGGTTTGGTATCATAGGAGATTGTTCCTCGTGTGTGTAGGATAGCATAAGTGTGTGGGTATCACTGGTCGGCATGGACTCAGTGAGCTGAAGGACGTTGTATCTCTAAACTAAACTAAAGTGCATTTTTAAACCAGAGAACGCAGTCACTGTTTCGTCACCACAAGATAATATGGTTGTGCGTTCAACAGAAACTCCACCCATGGCCCACAACTTCTTATACTTCCTTGGGCAAGAAGCCAACTGCTTCCAGGTGTTTTAAAACGCTGAGGTTTTAAAAAGCCTCAACAGTAGCTTTGGTTGTTGGCAAGGCCAGGCATTAAACAAGCTGCCAGAGGAGGTAGTTGAGGTTGGGACTATCCCTACGTTTAAGAAACAGTTAACCAGGTACATGGCTGGGACAGGTTTGGAGGGATATGGTCCAAGCACAGGGAGGTGGGACTGGTGTAACTGGGACACGTTGGCTGGAGTGGGCAAGATGGGCTGAAGGGCCTGTTTCCAAACTGAATCACTCTATAGCCAAAAATGCTAGAGTAACTCCATGGGTCAGGCTGTACTATACGTGTACCCCTATATCTGACTTGACTTGGGGCATAAACAGCTCATACATAGATCAGGCTGGTGAATCTGTGGAATTCTTTGCCACAGAAGGCTGTGGAGGCCATGCCGATGGGTCTTTTTGAGGCAGAGATAGCTAGATTCTTGATTAGTACGGGTGTCAGAGGTTATGGGGAGAAGGCAGGAAAATGGGATCAGAAGATATATAGATCAGCCATGATTGAATGGCGGAGTAGACTTGATGGGCCGAATGGCCTAATTCTACTCCTATCACATGAACATGATCAGTGGTGAGTCTATCGAACATGTCTGCTTATTAAAGGCCTTATCGGGAAACAGTGTGAGGAGACTCAAATGGCTTCAACAAGCCATAGTAACTAATGGATATTTAACTCCTCATGAAACAATGATCACTTGTGGAGGTGAAATCAGTCATTAATCATTGTCTCGGTTAACTTTTACCTGGTGTTTTGAAATATCTCTCCCACATATCTAACAAATAAATACCATAGATGTCAATGTTCCCGTAGGAAGCATTGACTCCACTTGCTAAATGGGGTTCACCTCACTAAAGAGGTCGTTTGTTAACATTTGGGAGACTTGCAGCTGTAATCTCAAAATTGCAACAGATAAGAACCGAGACAGAACTATGAAGGACTAACCCCCCCCCCCCGATAGATAAGAAAGCCTGATTCTCAGCAGAGTGTTTTATGTTCCCCATCCCAATATGTGAGCTCCAGGGTTAACTATATTATAACTCATTCATCCTCCTTATAATTTTCAAAATTCCTGACAGCTGGCAGCATCCCTGGAGAAAAGGGGTAGTTAATGTTTCAGGTTGGGACCCTTCTTCACACTGATTTCCAGGTTGGGCGGAAAGCAAACTAGAAGACAGGAGGGGAAGTACAAACACGGCAGGGTTCTATCACGCTTTGTTCCGCCCCATCACTTTTAAAAAGTTCATAAGTTGTAGCAGCCGAATTAGGCCATTCGGCCCACTAAGTCCACTCCACCCCGCCATTCAATCATGGCTGATCTATCTTTCCCTCTCAACCCCATTCTCCTACCTTTGCAGATGACACAAAGCTGGGTGGCAGTGTGAACTGTGAGGAGGATGCTATGAGAATGCAGGGTGACTTGGACAGGTTGGGGGAGTGGGCAGATGCATGGCAGATGAAGTTTAATGTGGATAAATGTGAGGTTATCCACTTTGGTAGCAAAAAAACAGGAAGGCAGATTACTATCTAAATGGCATCAAGTTGGGAAAAGGGGAAGTACAACAGAATCTGGGGGTCCTTGTCCATCAGTCTATGAAAGTAAGCATGCAGATACAGCAGGCAAGAAAGCGAACGGCATGTTGGCCTTTATAACAAGAGGACTCGAATATGGGAGCAAGGAGGTCCTTCTGCAGTTGTACAGAGCCCTTGTGAGACCACACCTGGAGTATTGTGTGCAGTTTTGGTCCCCTAATTTGAGGAAGGACATTCTTGCTATTGAGGGAGTGCAGCGTAGGTTTACAAGGTTAATTCCCGGGATGGCAGGACTGTCATATGCTGAGAGAATGGAGCAGCTGGGCTTGTACACTCTGGAGTTTAGAAGGATGAGAGGTGATTTCATTGAAGCACATAAGATTGTTAAGGGTTTGAACACGCTAGAGGCAGGAAACAAGTTCCCGATGTTGGAGGAGTCCAGAACCAGGGAGCCACAGTTTAAGAATAAGTAGTAAGCCATTTCGAGCGGAGACGAGGAAACACTTTTTCTCACAGAGAGTGGTGAGTCTGTGGAATTCTCTGCCTCAGAGGGCGGTGGAGGCAGGTTTTCTGGATGAGAGAGCTAGGTAGGGCTCTTAAAAATGGCGATGCTGGCTCGAAGGGCCGAATGGCCCACTCCTGCACCTATTGTCTATTGTCATAACCCCAAACACCTGTAATAATCATAAAAATCTATCTCTGCCTTAAAGATGACACATGAGAGACCTCTTCCACCCCTGCAACAGACTGTTCCAGCCGCTGCCTCCATACCCCTATGTGGCAATAAATACTGTAAATCATCCACAAGCTGTACAGAACGTTTTTTTTCCTTTGAATTTTATTCCTATGATTTGGTATTGTGTTTAGATCAGCTTTGTTTTGTTGTTTCCCATGCCACTTCATTTCAAGAACCATCTCGTATGTTCCTCTGTGACACTAGACCACCTGAAATTTTAATTGAGATACCCAACATGCCTGTGACGTTGGCAACCATAGATCAAAAATTGTTTGTTGGTGGTATTAATAGCTGGAATCCCAAAATCTAACTTTGCCGAAAATACTGACTGAAATTTTAATTGAGCTACATTGTGCGCAAAGAGTGATCACTGTGTTTTACAGCATTTAAAGTGGCTTTTCCGAAAATACCTGACTTATCGCAAAGTCAAGGTTTTTCGAATTCACTTATCCGAATCCCCCACTCAAATGAAGGAAGTTACGATGCAGCTTCATAGGAATTTGGTCCGACCACATTTGTAGACTGGCGTGCAGTTTCGTTTAGATTAGAGATAAAGTGAGGAGACACGCCATTTGGCGCACCGAGTCCATGCCTAGTATCACTTGCCTGTATTCCATATGACGGGAAACATTGGAAGCATCCCACATTCACATTCTTAGCAAACACAGGCAAATGAGACAAGTCAAGTCAAGCCAAGTCAACTTTATTTGTCACATACACATACAAGATGTGCGGTGAAATGAAAGTGGCAATGCCCGCAGGATTGTGCAAAACACCACAGAACAACAGAACAGAATAGAATCAGTATTTACATTTTAGTAACAAAAAGAAAAAAAACGTTAAAAAAGACACAACACAACAGTAAATTAGTAAATTAGTAAATTAGTCCCTGGTGAGATCAGAGTTTACAGTCCTGACGGCCTGTGGGAAGAAACTCCGTCTCATCCTCTCTGTTTTCGCAGCGTGACAGTGGAGGCGCTTGCCTGACCGTAGCAGCTGGAACAGTCCGTTGCTGGGGTGGTAGGGATCCCTCATTATGTTGCTGGCTCTGGATCCGCACCTCCTGGTGTATAGGTCCTACAGAGGGGGGGGGGGGGGGGTTTCCATAGTTCGTTCGGCCTAACGCACTACTCTCTGCAGATCCTTCCTGTCCTGGGCAGAGCTGTTCCCAAACTAGATTGAGATGTTGCCGGACAAGATGCTTTCTACAGTCCCACAGTAGAAGCACTGAAGGATCCTCAGAGAGACTCTGAATTTCCTCAGCTGCCTGAAGTGATAAAGGCGTTGCCTTGCCTTACTCACCAGTGCGGCAGTGTGTGTTGTAGTCCATGTCAGACCCTCTGTGATGTGGACTCCCAGGTATTTGAAGCAGCTCACCCGATCCACAGTAGTCCCATTTATCTCCAGTGGCGTGTACGTCCTCGGATGTTGAGCCCTTCTAAAGTCCACAATCAGCTCCTTTGTTTTTTTGACATTCAAGAGGGGGCTGTTGGCCTGACAGCAGAGTGCCAGGTCAGGCACCTCCTCCCGGTAGGCCTTCTCATCGTTATCAGGGATCAGGCCCGCCACCACAGTGGTGAGCCGGCCGGGCCGGGCGATGAAAGGCCCCGCGAACAGGCCAATTCAAGCTCCGCTCTATGATCTTTGCTCCACCAGACGTCGCCCTCCTCCAATCACCGCGCTCTATCCTCAGTCCCACCTCCTTACCTCCGCCTCTGACCGACACCTCCCTCCTCCAATCATCGCGCTGAATCATCATGGTCCCCCCCCCCCCCCCCTCCCCCCCCCCCACTGCCTGCTGACCGATGTGTCTCTCGTCCAATCGGCGCCCTCAATCATCAGTCCCACCCCCACTGTCTCGCGGGAAGCGGAGATTTTTAATAACCTTTTTTCAACCGAGGTTTAAAATACGGATTACATGAGGGGGATCATCCCCCACCTCTCAAAACAATGAGGAGACGTGCCCTCCCTCCCCGTCCCCCTGAGATTTCCGCCCCTGCCGACTACGGGTGGAGTTTGTACGTCCTCCCCGTGACTTTTCTCCGAGATATTCGGTTTCCTCCCACACTCCAAAGACGTACAGGTTTGTAAGTTAATTGGTGTAAATTGTCCCTAGTGTGTGTGTAGGATGGTTTTAATGTGCGGGGATCGCTGGTCGGTGCGGACTCAGTGGGCCAAAGGACCTCTTTCCATGCTGTATTTCTCTAAACTAAGCTAAGCTGAGCTGCAAGCTAAACCAGAGGACATAGCTTTCAAGGAGAAAGGAGCAGCATTTAAAGAAAGTGTGCAGAGCAAGTTTTGTTTTCATTGATGGCAATGGATACCTAGAACCTACTGCCAGGGATGGTGGAATCAGAAATGATAGCGGAGTTCAAGGGGGCTTTTCAAGATGCACATGGATATGCAGAGAATGGAGAGATACGGACCACGTGCAGGCAGGTGAGAATAGTTTAAATGGGCATCTTGTTCAGAAGAGCCCATTCCCATCCCATGCTACAAGCTATAATCTGGGACTCCTGAACAATGGAAGGTCAGTAATAAATACCTTGGCAACAATTGGCACAATTCATGGTGGATGGGTGCCAGGACATGCATGGAGCGTGCTGACCCAAGAGCAAGGCCTTTCCAATCCATCAACCACGGCCTGGATCCAGCGGGCTGTGAGGGAAGAGGAGTTCCCTTCACTGTTCATTGACTTACCCACAGGAGGTTGACCAATCACGACAGGGTACGGAGGGGCCATTGGAGCTGCCATCGGAGGCCCTGGTGGATAAGCTGGGTTTCCATGGTAACCTGGTGGCTGCGTAGATGCAGGGTAGGCAGGGGGAGCGTTGCTTGTAACCTTCCCCTCCATTAGCTCAGATCACCTGAAGACACACAAAGAAAAAGTTTCTCAAACTTCAAGAATCAGATTAAGACCAGTTTAAATTGAGAAGTTTTCTTTCTTGCTAGGCAACAGAGCACGATTATTCCGTGGATGCTGGCCACCCACATCATATACTCATAAGAATGAGGCACATAGCAGCAGAGGTCATCATCAAACACACCACCATTACTTGCTCCTGTGCAATACCCATTCAATTGCAGGCACAATGCGAATCTCCCACAGGGGCATCAGAACCAAATCTACTGCTTCCTTGCTGCAAGCCATTGGATATTTGGCTCTCCAAATAGTCCTAACATATGATGCCTCTTTTTCGTCTCCTGGTATAAGTTCATAGGTTTTTGGAGCATAATTAGGCCATTAGGCCCATCAAGTCTACTCCGCCATTCAATCATGGCTGATCTATCTTTCCCTCTCAACCCCATTCTCCTGCCTTCCCCCCATTAACCCCCTGACACTCGTATGAATCAGGAGGGGGGGGGGGAAGAGAAGGGGAGGTAATCGGTAGAAAAGGGGAGGGGTTTGTGGGAGTTACTTGGAGGTTACGCAGAGGTTACCAAAAATTGGAGAATTCTACATTGATACTGTGTGGGCGGAAACTGCAGATGCTGGTTTACACCGAAGATAGACAAAAAGCAGGAGTAACCCAGGGGGACAGGCAGCACTCTGGAGAGTAGGAATCGGATTGGCTAAAAAAGCTGTTTTGACCCAAAACGTCACCTATTCCTTCTCTCCAGAGATGCTGCCTGTCGCGCTGAGTTACTCCAGCCTTTTGTGTCTATCGTTTGTTATCCAATTAGTATTTTACCCGATTTTTAATTCCAATTTCACCTTTATAGTGTCCAGATCCATTTTCAACCCCCCAGTCACACCTTTTGAGCCACGGACTGCATCATAGATTTTCCAGTTGCTATTCCAAGCATGATCCATAACACAGCACCACTGTTCTCTCCACAACCAATGTTTGAAAGTCAAATCAAACAAAGATAAGCTAACACAATGAACTGAAACCTTGTGGCTTTAGTATCCCTGGTAACCACCAACACGGAAATATTACAGCAGAAAATATTGAAAACCAAATAAACGAGAAGACATTTAGCTTGTTCTGCAAACCCATGACAAGAGGAAAAAGAAATCAATGGGATAAATCGCATTCTGACCCTTTAAAATATACTTCCAAAGTGGGAGGATGCCAAAAATCTCCAAAGGGGAAATGTGTGCATTAAAAGATATTACAGATACAAGTTGGTTTTCAAATTGAACAGATACTCATGAAAAGCTTTTGATGGTACTGGGCCTTTACTCACTCAAGTTTAGAAGGATGAGGGAGAACCTCATTGAAACTTACCAAATAGTGAAAGGCTTGGATAGAGTGGATGTGGAGAGGATGTTTTCACTAGTCGGAGAGCCGAGGACTAGTAAAAAGGCTGTGGAGGCTGTCAATGGATATAGATAGGTATAGATAGATTCTTGATTAGTTAGGGTATCAGGGTTTATCAGGAGAAGGCAGGAGAGATAGATCAGCCATGAATGAATGGCGGAGTAGACCTGATCTGGCCCAATTCTGCTCCCATCACTTATGACCTTATAAATACCCACAAAAGAAACATAGAAAAATAGGTGCAGGAGTAGGCCATTCAGCCCTTCGGGCCAGCACCACCATTCAATATGATCTTGGCAGATCTTCTAAAATCAGTAGCCCGTTCTTGCATTTTCTCCCATGTCCCTTGATTCATTTAGCCCTAAGAGCTAAATGTAACTCTCTCTTGAAAACACAAAATACTGAGAAAACAGATGTGAAGCTTCATAATTGTCACCATATCTATTCACTTCACATATCTTGGCTCACTTGCCAACTTGGCATTTTACAAATGTATAGAAAGAAACTGAAGACTTTGGATTTTACACCAAAGGTAATGACCGATTCCTTCTCTCCAGAGATACTGCCTGACCCGCTGAGTTACTCCAGCATTGTGTGCCTATCTTGGGATTTTTCCAGTTGTTTTCCTTTGGATCGCTGTTGCCATTTTTGAGAGATGTGATGAACGAAAAAACAAACAAATTTGGCTATCTGATTGCACTTGCGGTCAGCAGCTCATGGCTGCGGTTACATTCGCACGCCGTCAGAAGTTTGTGGGTTCGACCCCCAACTCCAGGGACTGGGGCATCAAACTGATATTCAATTGCTGTTCGAAGATTGCTACATTCCAATAGACGAAAGAATAAACCTCCCTCGACCATCTTTCCCAGTTTTTATCGCAAATCGTTGAGAGATTTCTATCGTGTACAAGTTGGCTGCTGCACTTCCTTGAAGATAGGCTCTAGACCAAAAAGATCACCTATTCTCAAGTCAAGTCAAGTTTAGTTTTTGTCACATACACATACGAGATGTGACGACAGTGAAATGAAAGTGGCAATGCAAATCCCGCGGACGTTGTTTTGTGAACACTTCACCCACCTTTGCCTGTAAAAAGACAAACAAGGGAACTAAAAACATTTCGTTGTCTCTGTACTGTACACTGACAAACAATAAATTGAATCATTTCAATTTTTTTTCAGTTATAAACACAAACACAAACAACACATATTCTTTTACATAATAAATAATGGAAGGAAAAACGTTCTGTAGAGTTAGTCCCTGGTGAGATAGGCGTTTACAGTCTGAATTGCTTCCGGGAAGAAACTCCTTCTCAACCTCTCCGTTCTCACCGCATGGCAACGGAGGTGTTTGCCTGACCGTAGCAACTGGAACAGTCCGTTGCAGGGGTGGAAGGGGTCTCCCATGATTTTATTAGAGATGCGGCCTGACCGGCTGAGTTACTCCAGCACTGTGTGTCCTTTTGCAGAAGCCAGGGGGTGGGAGATTGCAACCTTCATGTGATCTTGACTCCACTAGCCTCTAGAGCTCCATCTAGCTGAGTCCACGGCAACCAACAATCCCCATCCTATACACTGTTTACTATTTTTGCTGAAGCCAAATTACCCTACAAACCTACAAGTCTTTGGAGTATGGGGGGAAACTGGAGCACCCGGAGAAAACCCACGCTGGTCAGAAGGAGAGCACACAAACTTCATACAGACAGCACTCATTGTCTGGATCAAATCCGGGTCTCAGGCGCCACCGTGCCACCCGTATCATGGGTAGAAGGCAAAATATTCTTAATGCTATAAGGTCATAAGTGATAGGAGTTGAATGAGGCCATTCGGCCCATAAAGTCTACTCCACCATTCAATCATGGCTTATCTATCTCTCCCTCCTGACCCCATTCGCCTGCCTTCTCCCCATAACCTCTGACACTAATCAAGTGTAGGAGGGGGACCCACAGCCCCATTTATATCAACGGGTCGATGGTTGAAAAGGTCAAGAACTTCAAATTCCTGCACATCTCTGAAGATCTTTCCTGGTCCGAGAACTCTAACGCAATTATCAAAAAAGCACATCAGCGCCTTTACTTCCTGAGAAGATTACGGAGAGTTGGATTGTCAAGGAAGACTCTCTCTAACTTCTACAGGTGCACAGTCGAGAGCATGCTGACCGGTTGCATCGTGGCTTGGTTCGGCAATTTGAGCGCCCTGGAGAGGAAAAGACTACAAAAAGTAGTAAACACTGCCCAGTCCATCATCGGCTCTGACCTTCCTTCCATCGAGGGGATTTATCGCAGTCGCTGCCTCAAAAAGGCTGTCAGTATCATCAAAGACCCACACCATCCTGGCCACACACTCATCTCCCTGCTACCTTCAGGTAGAAGGTACAGGAGCCTGAAGACTGCAACAACCAGGTTCAGGAATAGCTACTTCCCCACAGACATCAGGCTATTAAACCTGGCTCGGACAAAACTCTGATTATTAACAACCACTTTCTGTTATTTGCACTTTACCAGTTACTTATTCATGTGTGTATATATTTAGATCAGGCTATATGGACACATTTATCTGTTTTGTAGTAAATGCCTACTATTTTCTGTGTGCTTAAGCAAAGCAAGAATTTCATTGTCCTATACAGGGACACATGACAATAAACTCACTTGAACTTAAACGTGTATGTAAGTACGTTAAGTATGTAAGATATGAATCACGTAAGAGTTAAAATTAATGTATTTTCGGCATAGTATACCTAAATGGTTTATAGTTGACATTTTGAGTGATCTACACAACCCAGGAATGTTTTTTTTTTTCGAATTCCCCATTCTATTCAAATGACAAAAAGTAATTTGTTTTTCTCTTTTTGTGTGAAGTGCCGATAATTTGGACATTTCTTGCACATAAGACGGATGGGCCTCACTGCCCTCATGGCATTCCTTATGTACAAGAACAGACAAGAGTCCTGTGAGATCATGCTTATCCCACTATGATTGGACTCAGTTTTGTCGAATTACATGCGTGTATTACTGGCCAAAGTGCTGGAGATGGGTACTTAGATTAAATACATGTAGGTTGTGTGTTTTACTGGGTCTTATGTGTGTTTTACTGGGTCAGTTGTTTGCATGTATTACCCATTCTAGGTTGGAACAGATTCAACATGCGGGCAATTGCAACTTTAGGCAGCCTGCCATGCGGAAAAAAACCCCCATCTTTGAAGATTGTATCAACCAAACAAATTCACAATGTTTGGCAAACAGAAAACAAAAAGGAAAAATGAAAAGGGTGAAGGGTTTTAGACATTTTCTTTCTTTTTTAGTTGTAGAGAAGTATATGTTTTTATAGATTATGTGTCTTCTGTGTGTCTTTTTAACTTGACTTGACTCTCTGAACAACCGCACAAGAGTTCCTATGTGTGTAAGCACAAATGGCAAGTTTTTGACCTTTTGAAAATCGGACTGAGTGCTCAGGATGTGGAACCGCAAGATTTAAGACCCAAGCTCAAATTGATCAGGGGTGGAAATCTTTGAATTTATGGCACGTCAAACTATGAGTATTGCCTCTAACTAATGTTACCTCAAGCTCTCAGTTGTACCATGGTGTGTAAACCACAGATTCTAACATTCAAGCATTTCAAAAAGCCCAAAGCAAGATAAAAGCTGAATTTAAAATCGGTTCAATCCAACAAACTTTAATCTGGCTAATTTAGTTTAGTTTTAGTTTAGAGCAACATCGCGGAAACGGGCCCTTCGGCCCATCGAGTCCACACTGACCAGCGATCTCCGCACCTTAACACTATCCTACACATACTAGGGGAAATTTTACATTTATACCAAGCCAATTAAGCTACAAAACTGTATGTTTTTGGAGTGTGGGAAGAAAGCGAAGACCTTGGAGACTCGTACTCCCAACCATCTCATTGTAGTTTCACTTTTTTTGTACTTGGATTGCACAATCTTGCACAATTCTGCTCGTTCACACCAGTTATCACATTTACCATTATTGTATTGTCTACAGTTTACTCTGAGCTTCGTGTCAACAAGGAAGTGAATTCTATCCTAACATGGATAGGACAGGTTTGGTGGGATTTGGACCAAACGCTGGCAGGTGGGACTAGTGTAGCTGGGGAATGTTGGCCGGTGTGGGCAAGTTGGGCCGAAGGGTCTGGTTCCCCACCACATCACCTAGGTATGTTACAAAACCTACCTGAATCGTCATTGGGAATCTGCCCTCAGCCATGTCGGCGATTTTGGCGCTGTTTGGAGGGGGCGGGTTTAAAACGCGATTTTTACTAGGCTGTACTAATCGCACATGTTCAGCCTAGTAAATCATTAACGAAAAATCGCTGTAAGACCCGGTCGCAAAAGGTATTATTAGTTTTATAGGCCTCGATAATATAGTTATAATAGTTTTAAAATTACTGTCTCACTCCGCTTGGTCTCACCTCTCGCAGCCCCAGGGTTTTATAAAGCAAACATTAAAGGAGGTGTACCTTATTTTTACATTAAACCTCTGCATATATATGGAACGAATATCAAGTTATCTATGAACGGATAGTCGATTTTGGGAGGTATATCCCGCAGTGTTTTTTCTCGGCATTTGAGGGCACTAATCCAGCGCTATGTCAACGTTCTAAACCAGCGCGTTCCACATTAACCCACTAGAAAGCCGATTTAAATGGGCATTTATTTACAGCAATTGAACACTAAATTCCTTCCATTTGGCCTATAAATTAATGTAAATTAGATATAAAAATCATGTTAGATTGTGACTTATTTGTGAATAATCGTTGGACACTTAGGCTATTTAAAAATATTATCTTTCCTTAAGAAATGGCTTGAGCTGAGCTTCGTGTCAACAAGATCACAGTTTTTTGTAATGTCCATTGAAAATCAATAGGGACAAGATGCTAATTTGGTATGAAAATGGACCATAACTTTTTAATACTTGAGATATGAAAGTGAATTTAGTGTCAAATTAAACTTATTGTTATGCTTTATCTGGTGGGATAAATTGCAGACTTGATTTTTTAAATCTCAAAATTTTGTAACATTGCTACATCACCCTATGACTCTAAATGCAACCCCGATGTAACGATTGTCCTGTTGTAATGTAATGGTTGCAGAGAAAGCTGTATTATAGAGATGATTGTGACAAAAATGACAAGGAAATTAGTGTCCAGACAGTTTTCCTGCTGGATTCTCAAAAAAGGAATTTTCAATTGCATTAAGTTTGTGTTTGTTGAGTGCTGGACTAACTCAACTGGTCAGGGAGCATCTCTAGAGAACATGGATAGGTGGCATTTTGGGTTGGGAAACTTCCTCAGACTGATTGTTGTGGGGGGAAGGGGGGGGGGGGAGGAAGCTGGGAGCGAGATGGAGGCAGTAAAATCCTGGCAAGTGATGGGTGGATACAAGTGGGGGAGATTGATAGACAGATGGTTGGACAAAGGCTAGAGATGAAAAGAAAAAGTGTGAGATAAGATGAGAACCAGAGGAAGAAATACAAGTGGAAGGAGTGATACGAGTTCAAATCCAGGCGGGGCATGTGGGAAAAGAGGGCGTGAGAGAATGTGGGGTTCTTAGTAGGCAGTTGCCCAAAATTTGAGAATTTAAAGATCACACTGTTAGGCTGTAAGCTAGCCAAGCAGAATACAAGAAGCTCTTCCTCCAGTTTGCATGTGGCCACACTCTGGCAATGGAGGTTGCTCAGAAGTGCAAGGTTGGTATGGAAAGGGGAGTTAAAATGGTTAGTTAGCAAAAGCTGCGGTGGACTAAGCGCAAGTGGCCAGAGACACAGTCGTCTGGAGCTTTTGACGGCACTGGGCCTGTTCTCGCTGGAGTTTAGAAGGATGAGGGGGTACTTCATTGAAACTTACTGAACAGCAAAAGGCCTGGATAGAGTGGATGTGGATGTGGATGTGGAGAGGATGTATGTGGAGTGGCCATAGCCTCAGCATAAAATGATGTTCCTTTGGGAAGGAGATGAGGAGGAATTTTATTAGTCAGAGGGTGGTGAATCTGTGGAATTCACTGCCACAGAAGGCTGTGGAAGCCAAGTCAATGGATATTTTTAAGGCAGAGATAGATCGATTCTTGATCAGTACGGGCAGCAGGGGTTATGGGGAGAAGGCAGGAAAATGGGGTTAAGAGGGGAAGATAAGAGGGGCCATGATTGAATGGCGGAGTAAACTTGATGGACCGAATGGCCTGATTCTGCTCCTATCACCTATGAGCTTATGAACTAGTCTCATCGACGTAAAGGAGGCCACATGAGGAACACAATATCTAGGCCTTGTTCTGTCAGGTGCACTCCTCTTCCCATTCACAACAGGAAATGGGGGTTTTGCCTAGGCCTGTTAAGATCTCCTGATTGAATGGCGGAGTAAACTTGATGGACCGAATGGCCTGATTCTGCTCCTATCACCTATGAGCTTATGAACTAGTCTCATCGACGTAAAGGAGGCCACATGAGGAACACAATATCTAGGCCTAGTTTCGTCAGGTGTAACTCCTCTTCCCATTCACAACTGAAAACGGTTTGCCTAGGCCTGTTGGATCTCCTGGTTGGTAACCATTTTAACACCCCTTCCATTTCCTGGGCCTCCTCCATTGCCAAATCGCTGAACACACGCATCACCTTTGCCTGACAGGTCAGCACACCTCATATTTAACTCTGTTTTGTGGCAATACAAACCATCTAAACACTGTTTCCATTCACACACCTTTTGAGAGCATAGAAACATCACCCAAATTACAGGAGTACCATTCGGCCCTTCGAGCCTGCACCCCATTCAATCCCCCCATGGCTGATCATCCAACTCAAATCCCGTACCTGCCTTCTCTCCATACACCCTTTGATCCCCTTAGCCACATGTTCCACATTTAATTTCCCTCTTTTTATAGTCAATGAACTGGCAAAACACCCTCTGTGGCAGAGAGTTCCAGAGATTTCACCACTCTCAGAAAGACGCAAGGTCCCACACACACCGTTTCACACCCTGGCCGTTGTCTGGCAGCTGTCATCAGCTAGAGTGTGGTCCCGACCACCCATCTATCTCACTGGAGACCTTTGAACCAAAGATCATAGAGGATCTTTGCTTTGAACTATCTGTAATTGGCCTTCATTGTAACCTCTTGCATGAAATGTTGCATCATTTATCTATGCACTGTGGGCAACTCGATAGTTTTCATCTGCAGTCTTTTCTTTGACTGGATAGCAAGCAAACAAAAAGTTTTGTTTAAGAAAGAACTGCAGATGCTGGAAAAATTGAAGGTAGACAAAAAATGCTGGAGGAACTCAGCGGGTGAGGCAGCATCTATGGAGAGGAGGGATAGGCGACGTTTCGCGTCGAGGCCTTTCTTCAGACAAAACCTTTTCACTGGACACGTGGCAAAAACTAAACAACGAGACCCAAACCATCTCAGAACCAGTGGAGTTTTTCTAGTGCCGTATTCAGCTCAGCTATACTGTTATACAGTTCCTCCCCTCCCCCCCCTCCCCTCCCCCTCCCCCCCCCCCCCCTCCCCCCCCCTCCCCCTCCCCCCGCCATCCCCCCCAGTAATGTGGACTGGAATTACCCAAATTAATTACAGATTTTATTGTTGTCAATTAATGCCTAAAACAATGCTTCACGCAGACTCAATTCAAACACAGATCTTTAATGTTTGCAATGTGAAATAAACAAATAGGAAGCCAACATGGGCATCACAGTGGCACAGCCGGTAGAGCCACTGCCTCACAGCACCAGAGACCCAGGTTCGATCCCGACCTCGGGTGCTGCCCTGTGATTAGTTTGCACGTTCTCTGTGTCCTCGAAAAATTCTATAAGATTCGTTAGACATGATTTACCTTTCAAAAATCCATGCTGGCTTTGTTCAATGATTTCACCACTTTCCAAATGTGCTGCTATCCCATCTTTACTAACTGACTCTAGCATTTTCCCCACTACCGATGTTAGACTAACTGGTCT